>NW_027512670.1:300000-412265 GCF_048772815.1 Callospermophilus lateralis | reverse complement strand
ACCTGATCTACATATACATTTTTATCACAGTAATATTCTGGACACAAATGTAAAGGTAACACTTATGATTGTACCAAAACCTAAATTGAACGTGAATATATATTACTAAAACCATCCATGTCCAGGTCGCCTAATGCTCTCAAATTTCAATCCTATTGGTGACTACATATTTGTTTCTTCTAATATCATATATTCAAACTCAACCCTGTTGAAAATGTCTAATCCTGTTACTCACTTTATACTTTGCCTGATTTCCTAATGTCTCTATTTTATATCTGCTTTCCTACATATTTTCCCCAGTTCATCATTGTGACTGACTCTTCATATGTGCTGATATTTTCATTCAGTCTCTAAACGAAACCCTATTGCTAAAGAACTATATTTCCAACTCAAAGACTCACTCTTCAACCTAAACCTACTATTTTCCTAATCCTACTGACTATCCCTTTTTGACTGGATGTTCTCTTCGACATTCAGGCATCTGAGGTACTAGGTTTTATTCCATTGTATGTAGATTTACCTGCGACCACATTGCAGAATGTAATTCAAAGCTAAATATCATAATCAAGGGCCCAATGCCCTTCCTGGCTTCAAATCTTACCTAGATTTCTCTTTTCATACTTATATTTCAAATACATATTCTTATAAATATTTCAGGTTCCCAATACCATTATTCATCCAGCAGAATGATTCCTAACACAAATAAAACATGTTGTTAACCCTAACCATACACTGTTTCCTCAATCTAAATTTACAGAGGGAAGGGACAGAGTTGGTCTTACAGTAAAGAAATGTAGGGGGTCTTCCACCTACTGAGACCCTCAAAGTTCCATGCTGAAATGATCACTGGAGAATATATACGCAGCTATGAAGGACCTGAGAGAGCAAAAGTCATGTTCAATGGCAAACAACCTGGTCAGGATGAAGGTTTCTGTCTGAATCAGCCTCTCTATTCTTAATATAGAGAAGATGGACCAAACCAGGCCTGTGTGGGTAGCTGTTCCCGGGTGCCTATGGTTGATATAAGATTCTAACTTGTGAAAGTGTCACAGGAATTAGGGACAGCCTCCTTTTCATGTGAGACTTGGAAGCCACTGGTTGGACAAAGTGATTGCCAAGGCAGTGACCTCATTCAGTTCCTGAAGGAAGTGACCTCACATCACTTCCTTAGTGAAGGAAATCTCAGAACTTGAGATTCATGAAGCCAGGCACCCAGAGTCAGTCCCAGTCCCAGTCCCAGTGGTCTCACTTGTTTGGATTTACCAAGGACAGAGTAAGTCTTTCTTGGTACCTATTGATGTGAGGATTGCAAAATGCCAGTAAAGCTCTGAAGAGGGGCCTTTCCTGAGAAAGCAGGTAGTGGCTCACCTTCTGGGTCCTGACACCTTCACAGAGTTGGCCAAGGAGACCAGATCTGAGACATTTCAGGCCATTTAGGGGAAAATAATATGGCCCACCAGTCAGAGGACACTCCGGATAGTAACAGACCTTCTTGGGGGAAGGAGCTGCCTTTGTGGGTGTTGGTTTGTGGTTTTGTCTCATTTTCTGAGAATAGGTAGGCAAGGCGCTTTATGTGCTGTGGAATGAACTGTTTATTGTAAGTCATTTGACAAGGCGAGTGTTTCTATGTCTGTTTACCTCACTGTGTCCGTGGTTGTACTCATTAGAAAAAAAGAATGCATCAATGGATGTGTCCTGTCTAGTAGAAATCTTCCCAGAATTCATCCTGCCCAATTTATGAATGGAGTTCAGATTGCCTTATCAATGGGTAACACCTGCAATCTTCCTAAGTTACAGTTTTCTTCCAGAATTCTGGCCCCTCTCCAGAATAGTCTCATGGTTTTGTCTCTAAGGTATGTACCACCTCCAAGCTCTGTGACATGGCCATGTACTGGATAGCTCAAGTGAATTGTGAGCATCTCAGAAAAATCAGAAATATGTGTGACCACTAAATCTCAGTGGAGAAACCCTGCTTTGGGCCTTTTTTTTTTAATTAATTTTTATTGTAGGTTGTTCAAAACATTACATAGTTCTTGATATATCATATTTCACACTTTGATTCAAGTGGGATATGCACTCCTTTTGCTTACCTATTATTCTGTTGCTATGAATGTCACGAAGTTCTTTGACTCGGGCCACCAATTTGTGAAGCCTGAAGAAAACAGTTTTCAAATGGAAATGAATGGGCATCACCTAGGGCTCTTTGCTTAATTGCTTTGGAAAGGGGTGTGTCTGAATCAGCCTCTTGGCCCTGTGTGAGGCTGTGGCTTAGATTCTCAGCACCTGATGGATCTAAAGAAAGATCCCATGGATGCATACAGAACCAAAATAGCCAAAAGAGCTGTCATTGTGGATGAAGACTCTCGCCTTCCTTTCAAAGGTTCCTGACATCTATCAAGTGAGAATAGGGATCCTTTGGGTCAAGTGAGTTATTCAAAGCCCTGCAGAGGCTAGCCCATACGTGCTTGGGTGTTCTCATTACTCCAATTCACATAAAGAATCTAAACCCCACAGTCAGTAGGCCTCAAATTGGAGAAGCCAAGCAGTATTAATGGCAGACCTATTTGATCACTCCTCGTTCACAGTCAGGGTTTCCAGGCCACACTGATTTTAGGCAAATCGGGGGAAAGGTAGGTTATTTTGGACATTGTCTTGGTCTGTGTCCCTCATGGAAAACTCCATCCAGAGGTTATGATGAGGGTCTACATGGAAGAAGATAAGGGCCATGTGGGAGAATTTTGTTTTGAATTGCGGTAAGTTGTGTGGCAGTTGGAAGAGATGCCTGGGTTTACCTGGGCTTTAACTCTGGTGTGATTCCCCTTAGAGTCTGAGTTCTGGAACTGACCTCAGAGAAGCATTGTCATCAATTGTGTTTGAATTTTACTAGGCCATGCATGAGAGTTGCCCTTGGAACCTGAGATCTAGGCCCAGAGTGGCTTTCCACAGAGCACTGGGAATCTCAGCCAGGATATCACATGATTTTATTCTGAAAGACTTTGCAGCCACAGTTGAGTCAAAACACGCATGGACCTCACATTGTAGACCTCAATGGGCCTGGCTTCATGTGACCTTTTGGCTACTCTTTGGGAAGCCTTGCCTGTGAGTGTTCTCTAGAGCTTTCATTGAAATGAGCTTCCTCAACATTTAATGGTTCCTGAATGAATTGAAACCCCCAGAGCCTCCAACTTCATCCTTGACAAATGGCTTGATAAATACCATGAAATTTTTGAAATTCCCATGACCAGGTGGCACTGGAGAACTTTTGGATGTCCTGTTGCTGATGATGAGTGTACCAGACAGTGCCTTGATTTACTGGGTTTCATGAAATTTGTGTAGAACAGTGATGCCAGTAAGTTGGATCCTGCTCATTAGTGGGCCTAGAGCAGTGGTGTGAAGGTGTGTGATAAAACATGTGTGGTGGTGACATGTGGATCTGCCATTGGCTTCCCAAAGGCTTGTGACTGACATGGTACAGCCAGCAGACCCTTCTATGCAAAGGTGTTTTTTATATAGAGAGGTTTCAGGGCAATGTTCAGAATCAGGTTGCTATGGAAATGGGGGCAACTTATGTGGAATTGAATCCTGGTTGGTGCATTCTCATGCAGACCGTGACCCTCCACACGGGACAGAACTCTCTCCAGCACTGTGTCCCAGTTTAGCTCCTTCTATTTCATGAAGCAAATACCAAACTCTCAGTGCACCTGTGAGAAACACCACGAAAATTGGAGAATGACCAAATGGCTTCACAGTCCACACGTGGAGACACTTACAACCCAGTGACCATAGTTAAACTACAAAGAGAGTATTCAGCATGGCTGCCTCATGTTCATTGGAAAATTAGAAACAATATCCTCCAGGTCACATTGTTGCACACCCAGATTTGATGGTCTCCCAACAAAGGAAGCTAAAGCTCCTAACAACAACATATATTTTTAAGTGCCCAACCTCAGAGGAAGTTTCTCAAGAAGTCTTTACACCAGCAGAGCTCCATGTTTGAGAAATGTTTACCCTGTCCCTTACTTTTGAAAACTCCTCTACCACCTCGGAGGTTGTGAACTCCTGAGCATTTTTCATTCCTGATATATATTCACAGATTTTCTAACTTTTCTCCTCTAATTGTGTCTTACTCGGAATAAAGGCAATGTCAAGGCAATGTTCTGGATGAGAGTGTGAACATTTTTTTGTAGCACATATTTACATACACATTGCATTCATTTTACAATTTTCCATTCAAAATACTGAATCTCTGACATGAACCCATACCCTACTAGACTCTGACTACTACTCCTAATATGATGGAGAAAAATAACACAAACAGAATAGGAATACAAGCAGTTAGGAGAAATCATAGTGTATAGTTGTACTTGTATTTTGCATGATTAATGGTAGGTGTTATAAATCTAGTCAATATTTAATTTAAATAGTTCTCCATGTGTTTTTAAGGTTAACAAATATGTGAATTCCTGTCTCCCTTTCTCTGTATCCTATTTAACACATGTACTTTTAAATGCACATATAGAATCATACCTGGTATCACATGTACATTTTTGTGAGGTGGCTGATTTGGCAAATACAATTTGTGAGAAGTGATCACTCCTCTTAAACGCTGTTGGAACTGAAAATTCAACCTATAGGTGAGCTTCCTAGTTGAACAACATTATACATAAATCCATGTTCAATTAAAGAAATATTTTTGCATCTGTGGATGATATATATATCATGATAAATTTCGATTGGCATATATATTGCTAATTTAATGTCTGTGTGTGTGTGTGTGTGTATTTTGTGTGTGTGTGTATGTGTGTGTGTGTGTGTGTGTGTATATATATATATATATATATATATATATATATATATATATATATATATATGTATATATACTCTCCAGAAATATATGTGTCTTATATACACTCTCTAAATTCATTCATGTTCATGTATATGGATTTATAATCAACTTTTCACAAGATTTTTCACAGAAATATTCATCCACCTGAAATACATATTTGTTTCCAGTACTTAAAACTAACTTCAGTTTATTTTGCATACAAATACTATTATTTTTACAGTAACTGACCCAGTTTAACATCAATGCAAGTAGATTCCAGTGGGACATGATGTGTATTTTGAAGGTCATTTTTATTCAGCACTGGTACAATACTATTTCTTCAATTTATGCACATGATAGGATATATATTCCATCCACAAGTTAGCAAACTTATAGGCAGTTGTTTCACTTTCATCACTTCCTGCTTCAGAACACATAAATTCCTCTAGGTTTCTTGACTGGGCTTTTCATGAGACTTCTTTCCAAACACATTATTTTTAATTTCCATGATCACTTTTGAAGCAAAACTCACACACTCTTCATGATAAACCATAATCCTAATATTACCATTAGATGTATTAGTGGTTGAAATGAATGTATGTATATCAATATAAGATTTCCTGTATATTTTCAGATATCAATGGAATCCATTATTTAAATTTGGAACCCATTGTATTATTTATTCACATTATGGTCTATTCATGCATTATCTCTATATTCAGAGTCACAGGATATACCTATTTGTACCCCCAATACTAATTTATACATCTTCAAAATATTGCTCCCAGAAATGGTGGAAGAAATACTCACGTCACCTTATCTACATATACATTTTATCACAGTAATATTCTGGACACAAAAAGCAAAGATGACACTTATTATTTTACCAATGTAAAGGTCAGGCGAGTGTCGGAGGAAGAGACTACCAGAGACTGTCTCATGCAACAGCCAAGGATTTATGGGGGTCCAGCATGCTGGGGTCAGAGCTCCCTTGAATAGAGCACAGAGTCCTGAGAACAGCTTAAGCAGAGCTTATATACTTTCCTTGGAGAGGGCAGATAGGAAAGTTTATTGATGGGTCAGGTCGAGTGGGCGGTTTGCGTCCAAATGGGTGAGGAAGTACATTCTGCAGTTTTGCAGTTGGGTACAGCACTTTCAGGGAACTAGATTAGCAAACAGTTCTCAAGACATCAACAGTGTTTTGTTAAGCATACCGAAAAACTGGAAGTGACAAGTACCTATTTTATTAACCTTTCATTCCCCACTTCTTCTTTTGGTTACTTTTAATCATAAAAATGATCATTGGGGGTGTCACATTTTATGTTTACTAGTGTGGTATATTGTTTTCTGATTACCATAAGTTTAACTTGTCCAATTTGAGCATGGAGAAAGGAAACTACACGGTTGATCAAACAGGGTCCTACAATTACCAATAATATGAGGATTATTAATGGACCGGCCAGGGCTGATGAAAATGTAGTTAATGAGGGGGCTTTGTGAACCAAGACTCAAACCACCTTTTTTGGGCCTCTCTCTCTTGTTGATGCTCTTCAAGGCATCTTCTTAATTTAATCATAGATTCTTTTACAACTCCAGTATGGTCGGCATAAAAACAACATTCTTCCCTCAATGCAGGACGAAGGCCCCTTCTCTCATGAAGAGGAGGTCCAACCCTCGACTGTTCTGTAAAATAACTTCAGAGAGAGAGGTTATAGATTCGTGTAAAGCTGTGAAGGAGGTTTTTAATATCTTTAAGTTTTGGTCTATTACTGCTTCTAATTGGGTCATTTGTTGTGTCCCATGGACCAGGGCAGTGGTTCCTGTGCCCACCCCTGCAGCAACTCCTATTCATAATAGGATGACTAAAGTGAGGGATACAGGTTCCTGGCAGAACCGGGTTGTTTGCCCCCTATTTGATATTTAAATGTACCTGCGTCATGATAGAGCACTCTGGAAAACATCTGCACCATTACATAATTAATCACATCTGTTGACCATTTTATGAAAACATAAACAATGTTTAAGTGTATAGAATTGTACTGCTGTAGAGATGGACAAGGCAAGGTACCTAAGATAGCACAGAAGACAGGGAAACAGTCTTATTTGGTTGCATCCGGATTTAGAGGGCATTGCTTCTGTTGTAATCAATTAATCCCTGAACCCAAAGTTTAGGTTGTTTCAGAATTTTGTACCCAGCATGTAAGGGAAGGGGCTCAGAAGTTCACAGTCTGCAGAAGTTCACAAAAAGCAGTTTTTGTTTCTGTTTTTTTTTTTTCCTCTGTTCTGGGAAAGTTAACTTCTTAAGGACACCTGGGAGGGGGAGAGCTTGTTTCTTCTTTTTTTTTCTTTTCCTCCCTGCCAGCTGTTACCATGGAGCCCAGTTGGTAACTTCTATATCTTAGAAATGTAGCCATCTCTATGAAGCCCCAGCTCTAGGGCAGAGGCCTTCTTCATCTATTTTGTTAAAAACTACTAAGGGGGTGTCTAGCTTAGGAGTGCTGATTTTTCCAGCCAGTGGCCAAGTAGAACAGAGCAACACGAATAGAGGAAGTTTATCTACATTGAACTCTTTTATAGGAACTGTGTTGCTGAAAGGCTTAAAGTCAGCCATGGTGAAGACTTCTGGAGAAGGTCATTTAAGACTTTTCTGTGGGCCTGATACAGAGGGGAAGACAGGGAAGGCAGGGGATGAGAGCAGCTCCGTGGATCTGAGGATGAGGAAAAAGAGATATAAAAGAATTATGGGAAAGGGGTTTGGGATTTTCCTGGCAACAAAACTTGAGCAGTAGAACAGGTAGAGCAGAGGGGAAGACGGGAGTGAGTATCCCAAAAAGCCTGTGAGGGACTTTAAATTCTTAGTAACCTGTTTTCAGTGATGACAAAGCAACTTTAAAGGCCATTTTAATTACATCTTTGATAGGCCTCTGAGGGCACTCCTTAGCTGGTTTGAGCTTTGGGTTAGCTGGTAAGAGGACCTGGTGGGACCCGGTGTGGGCACTGACAGGAGGAGAGAGGAGTGAGTGGGTGGAAGGGTACCTCAGTACCTGCAAGCTCAGCAAGGGGCAATGGTCTGAGAACCGACGGAATTTTGGGTTTTTGATCTAGTAACTGGAGCTGAGAAATCAGGTTGCTGATGTGGGAGTGACAGCAGAGAGTCTGGGGCAGAAGGCTGCGGGTGAGTATCTATTGGAGAAGCATAGTTCAGGATTTGAGCATAGGAGGGAAAAGGCCTACACGTAGGGGAATTTCTTTCCACACTTTTGAGCACTTGTCGAAGTTGAAAAGGTCACGCAAAATTTGAGGATCTAGAGACCCTTCTGGTGGCCATCGGTTTTTGTTATCTAACTGGTAATATGGCCAATGCTGTGTACTGAATTTGATGAGGAGTTTTGCTTCCACCAGGTAGCCCCTGTATCCTCACATCCCCATTATTTACAGAAGAAGTTGGCTTTTCCCCCACACAGTCGTGGCTGTTTTTGGCTTTGGTAGTCCGCCAGGCAAACATAGTAATCTAGGCTAGCCAACCTGCTTCTGGCTCGCGTGTCCCTACATCCATAATGTTTGTTTCCATTATCTATTGTATGGAAAGTATTTAATGGAATTTTTGGGGATCCTCTTCATCAGGGATTTCCCAATAGGAAAGACGTATAGCCAGCTGACAAATTTCTTGGTGGAGAGATGGCCACCAGGTCCCTAAGTGGGCTGTATGTGCGATAGACCATACTTCTTGTCTAGTAGGATTTGTGATCAGCCATCGCTGCTGAACGGGTTGATGAGGGTTAGGACTACTGGTGACCAATTGGAGAGTCTATAGTCTTATTCACATGGCGAATATACAATTTGAAAATGTTACCAGTCTTTTTCATTTTTCAGCCAGATTCTGGACAGGGCACAGGCTTGAGATGAGAATTAGGAACCAGGAAGTGATTCCGTCTAACTTTAGCACTGTAGGTGTTATAAGTAGCACCTGGTATGGTCCTGTCCAGCCGGGTTCCAGGGATGACACCTGATGTTGTCTTATGTAGACAAAGTCTCTTACTTGATATAGATGTGGAGTACCCTCTTCAGCAGGTTGGTAGGCAGTGGCCAGCTGTTTCCACAGGTATTGCTGAGTTCCTTCCAGAACTTTAAGTCTGTCAAGCAAGGTGGTGTGGAAGGGATCGTTAGATCTTTGAGTTAGGGTTAGGTCCCTTACTGGAGATGGGGCCCCATAGAGAATTTCATAGGGGGTGAGGTTACACAAAGAAACAGAGGGAGTATTTCTTGCATGAAATAGTGCATAAGGCAGGAGCATAGTCCAATCTTTTATGCTACTCTTTAAGCTTAATTCCGTTTAGGTCTCTTTAATGGTTCTATTTAATTTTTTTACCTGTCCTGAACTCTGGGGTCTATAAGCACAATGTAACTTCCAATTAATCCCCAGGGTCCTGGCTAACCCCTGAGTTACCTGGGCCATGAACGCTGGTCCATTATCAGACCCTATTACCTTAGGCAGGCCGTACCTTGGAAAAATATCTTTCAGGATCTTCTTGACCACCATTTGCGCCTTTTTTTTTGGGGGGGGGGGAGGCTTCAATCCATCCTGAAATATATCTACAAAGAGTAGGAGATATTTAAGTCCATACCATGCTTGCTTAATTTCAGTAAAGTCCACTTCCCAGAATTGTCCTGGTCTGGTTCCTCGTAGGTGCTTTCCTGCAGGAAAGTTGGAAGGGTAAGCATTAACCTATTGACAGACCCGACAGGCTTTTTTTTACCTGTTCAGTTATTTCCTTTCACTGTGAGTCGGTTAGTGGAAAACTCTGTTCTTGATCCTTCAGGAATGCCTGCAATTTCTTTGAACCAAGGTGAGTGAACTGATGTACATTTTTAACGTAGTGTAGGGCTATCTGAAATTTCAGGCTTTGCTCAGTGAAGTTGAGGAGTACAGTGTCAGTGTCCTTAGATATTATCAAAAGCTTGCTGGATCTCAGGGGTCCATTAGAATTGGGCATCTCCTTTAACAGCGGGTGTAAATGAGAAGTTAAGGACCCAAACACAGGAATCCTTAACCTGCAAAACCCAGCAGTCCCAAGAAACTCTCTGTGTTGTCTGCTGTTAGATGGGGGTGGTTTCTGCACAACCGTTTGATTTCTGGGCTCAGTGAGCCATCGTTTACTGCCCCTAAAGGAATAGCCCAGGAAGATTACTTCTTGCTGGCAAATTTGGGCCTTTTAGGAAGAAGCTCTATACCCGAGTTGAGGAAGCTCACATAATACTGCTTGGGTCCCAGATTCACAGATATCCTTGGTGTTGGGTGCCAGTAGCAGGTCATCCACGTATTGAAGCTGGGTGACTTCGGGGTGCGTAGTTCTGAAGCTGTTGAGATCTCTTTGGAGGGCTTCATCAAAGAGAGTGGGGGAGTTTTTCAACCATTTTGGGGAGTCTAGTCCAAGTTAGTTGACCACACGTTCCAGTTTCTGGGTCTACCCACTAGCAAGCAAACAGCAACTGACTATATTTATGCAGAGGCAAGCAAAAGAAAGCATCTTTTAAGTCCAGAACAGTATACCATTTCCTCTCAGGGTTCAGAGTGATATGCAGATTGTACGGATTAGGTACACCGGGGTGAATGTCCTACACTCTGTTGTAGGTCTCTCTTATGTCTTTAATGGGGGATAGTCCCCGGCTCCTGGCTTTTTATACTGGTAGCGGGGGAGTGTTTTAGGATGATTGACAAGGCCTTAGGACCCTAAGGCCAGATATTTCTGAATATGGGGCCTTATCCCATCTTTAGCTTTTTTGCTCAGAGGATATTTTTTGACATTGATTGGGGAGGCTGAGGTTTTGAACTCCACTGTTTTTGGAGGTTTTTTCATGGCTAGTCCTAACCCAGAAGTTTTTTTCCAGGCATCTGGGTAATCTGTTATCCATTTCTGGGGTAGCTTGCCTGTTTGATCAGTCTTGGGGGGTGTGAAGAGTTGCTGTTCATCTTCTACTGACATATTTAAAGCCGTGAATATAGGAGTTTATACTAAAGGATTTAGAAATATCATTTTGGGGCCTTCATGGTTAAAAGTCATTTTGGCCCGGAGCTTGGTGAGCAGATCTCTGCCCATCAATGGGGCCAGGCATTCTGGGATTATTAGGAAGGAGTGATGGATTTTTCCTTTCCTCATGTCCATGGTTTTCTTAGTTGTCTAATTCCCATATTTACTGGTGTTAGCACTTTGAACTAGAGAGCTTTTATTTGATAGAGGGCCCAGTGGGGCCTTAAGGACTAAGTATACTGCCCCTGTATCCACTTCAAAGTTTACTGGGGTCCCCTCCACATCAAAAGTTACCCTGGGTTTATTGGGAGTCTAGCAATCTGGGGCTCAGTGCTCACTTGAATAGAGCAGAGAGCAATGAGAACAGCTTAAGCAGAGCTTATATACTTTCCTTGAAGAGGGCAGGGAGGGAAGCTTATTGATGGGTCAGGGCGAGTGGGCGGTTTGCGTGCAAACAGGTGAGGGTGTACATTCTCTGTTTGGCAGTCGGGGACAGCACATTCTGGGGAAAAAATTAGCAAACAGTCCTCAAGGTTTCAACAGTGTTTTGTTAAGCATACAGAAAAACAGGAAGTGACAAGTACCTATCTTATTAACCTTTCACCAAATCCTAAATGGAAAGTGAGCATGGATTTCTAAAAACATCCATTTCCAGGTTGCTTAATGCTCGCAAATCAATCCTATTGGTGACTACATATTTGTTGCTTTCTAAGATTATATATTCAACCTCAACCCTGTTGAAAATGACTAATACTAACCCTCACTTTATGCTTTTCCTGATTTCCTAATGTCTCCATTGATATCTGCTTTCATACATATTTTCCTGAGTTCATCATTGTGACTGACTCTTTACATGTGCTGAAATTTACATTCACTCTCTATCCGAAACCCTATTGCTACAGAACTTTTGTTCGAAATCCTATACTCACTCTTTTTTCTATGCCTACCAACTATCTTCCTAATCCTACCGACTATCCCTTTTTGACTGGAAATTCTCTTTGACAATCAATCATCCAAGGTACAAGGTCCTATGCCATTGTATATCAAATCATCTGAGACATCTGTGCAGAATATAATTCAAAGCTAAGTATCCCAATCAACAGCCCAATGCCCTTCTTGGATTCAAACCTTATCTAGATTTCTGTTTTCATACTTATATTTCACCTATATATTCTCGTAAATATCGCGAGTTCCCAATACCATTGTTCATTCCTCAGTATGATTTCTAACCTAAATCAAACCTGTTATTACTCTAACCTTACACTGTACCCTCAAACTAACTGTACAGAAGAGGCGGGAGAGAGTTTGTCTTACAATACAGTAATGTAGGGGCTCTTCCACCTGCTGAGAACATCAAAGGTACAAGCAGAAATGATACCCTGGAGAAGTTGCAGGCAGCTATGAAGGACCTAATAGAGCAAAAGTCATCTTCCATGACAAACAACCTGGTCAGTATTAAGGGATGTGTCTGAATCAGCCTCTCCTTTCTTAATGTAGAGAAGATTGATCAAACCATGCCTGTGTGGAGAGCTGTTCCCAGGTGCCTATGGTTGATATACCATTCTAACTTGTGAAAGTGTCACAGGAAGTAGTGGCAGCCTCCATCTCATGGGAACCTTGGATGAATCTGGTAGGACAAAGTGGTTGCCAAGGCAGTGACCTCATTCAGTTCCTGAAGGAAGTGACCTCACCTCACTTTCCTGGTGATGGAAATCTCTGAATTTGGGATCCAGGAAGCCAGGCACCGAGAGCCAGTCCAAGTCCCAATCCCAGTGGTCTCACTTGTTTGGATTTACCAAGGACAGAGTCAGTCTTCCTTGGTACCTACTGATATGAGGATTGCCAAATGCCTGAAGAGCTCTGAAGAGGGGCCTTTACTGAGAAAGCAGGTAGTGGTTCACCGCTGGCTGTTGACAACTTCACAGAGTTGGCCAAGGAGACCAGATCTGAGACAGTACAGGCCATTTTAGGGGAACATAGTATGGCCCACTATTCAGAGGACACTCCGGATAGTCACAGACCTACTTGAGTTAAGGAGGTGCCTTTGTGGGTGTGGGTGTGAGTTTGTGGTTTTGTCTCATGTTCTGAGAATAGGTAGAAAAGGCTGTTGTTTTGATTGGAGTGGACTGTTTCTAGAAAGTCGTTTGACTAGGCGAGTGCTTCTATGTCTGTGTATCCCACTCTGTCCATGGTTGTAGACATTCGAAAAGAGAATGTATCAATGTATGTGTCCTGTCTAGTGGAAAACTTTCCAGCATTCATCAGGCCTAGTTGATGAATGGACTGTGGCTTTCCTTATGGATGGGCAACACCTACTAACTTCCTAAGTTCCTGTTTTCTTCCTGAATTCTGGCCACTCTCCAGAATAGCCTCATAGTTTTGTGTCCAAGATACATACCACCCCCAAGCTCTGTGACATGGCCATGTACTTGATAGCTATAGGAAATGGGAACATCTTAGAAAACTCAGACATCATTGTGACCAGTAAACGCTCAGTGAAGAACCCATATTTTGGTTCATTTGCTTACCTATTGTTCTGTTGCCCTGAATGTCAGGAAGGTCTTTGCCTCAGGCCACCCCTTTGTGAAGCCTGAATAAAACAGTTTTAAAATGGAAATAAATGGGAATAACTTGTGGTTCTTTGCTTTGGAAAGGGATGTGTTTCAATCAGCCTCCTAGTCCTGTATGAGGTTGTGGCTTAAATTTTCAGCACATGATGGATCTAAAGATAGATACCATGTGTGCAATCAAAACCATAATGGCAAAAATTCAGTAATTGTGGATGAGTCTCTTGCCTTCCTCTGTTAGGTACCTGACCTCTATCAAGTGAGACAGGGATCCTTTTGGTCAAATGAGTTTTTCAAAGTCCTGCAGAGGTGCTTGTGTTTTCTCGTGACTCCAAATCACATAAAAAAATCTATACCTGAGAGTCAATAGTGCTCAAATTGGAGAAGCAGAGCAGTATTAACTGCAGGCCTATTTGATCACTTCTGGTTCACAGGAAGGGTGTCCAGGCCACCCTGACTTTAGGCAAATGAGGGGCAAGGGAGAATATTTTGGACACTGTCTTGGGATGCGTCCCGCATGGAAACCTCCAGCCAGAGTTTATGATGAGTGTCTATATTTAACAAGATGAGGGCCATGTGGGAGTGTTTTGGTTTTAATTGTGGTCATTCGTGTGGCGGTTGGAAGAGATGACTGGATCCAAATGGGCTTGAACTATGGTGTCATTCCCCTTAGAGACTGAGTTCTGGAACTTACCTCAGAGAAATATTGCCATGAATTGTGTTGGGATTTAGGAGGCCACGCATGAGAGTCACCCTTGGAAACTGAGATCTAGGCCCAGTGTCGCTTTCCACAGAGCACTGTGAATCTCAGGAGGATATCACACAATTTTATTCTGAAAAACTTGTCAGACATATTTGATAGTCAAAACACACATGGACCTCCATTGTAGACCTCAATGGGCCTTGCTTCATGTGACCTTTTGGCCACTCTTTGGGAAGCCTTGCCTGTGACAGTTCTCCAGAGCTTTCATTGAAATGAGCTTCCTCACCATTAAATAATTTCTGAATGAATTGAAACCCACAGTGTCTCCAACTTCATCCTTGAAAATTGGCTAGATAAATACCATGAAATTTTTGAAATTTCCTTGACCAGGTGGCACTGGAGAACATTTGGATGTCCAGTTGCTGATCATGAGTGTACCAGACAGTGTGTTGATTGACTGGTTTTCATGAAAATGGTGTAGAAAAGAGATGCCAGTCATTTGAAGCCTGTTGAGTAATGGGCCCAGAGCGGGGGTGAGCAAGTGTGTGATAAAACATCTGTGGTGGGGTCATGTGGATCTGCCATTGGCTTCCAAATGGCTTGAGACTGACATGGTGCAGCCAGCAGATCCTGTATGTAAAGACATCTGGTTATATAGAGAGGTTTCAGGGCAATGTTCAAAATCAGGTTTCTATGGTCAAAGGAGCAACCTATGTGGTATACAAGCCCTGTTGATGCATTCTCCTGCAGACCCTGACCCACCACACGTGAAAGAACTTCCTCCAGCCCTTTGTCCCAGTTGAACTCCTTGTATTTCATGAAGCAAATACCAAACTCCGAGTGCAGTATCAAGAAACGTTTTGAAAAGTGGAGGATGACCTAATGGCTTAGCAGTCTACATGGGGAGACACTTAGACCCAGTGGCCATAGTTTACCTACAAAGAGAGAAATCAACACTGCTGCTTCATGTTCATTGGAGAATTATAAACCATGTCCTCCAGGTCACAGATGTGCAGACCAAGCTTTGATTGTCTCACTAGAAAGGAAGCTAAAGCTCCTGACAACAACATATATTTCAAGTGCCCAACCTAGAGGCAGTTTCTCCAGAAGTCTTTAGGCTGGTAAATCTCCATGTTTGTGGAGATTTTACACTTTCCCTTACTTTTGGAAACTCCTCTACCAACTCCAAGGTTGTGAACTCCTGAACATTTTTCATTTCAGATATGCATTCAAAGATTGTCTAACTCTTCTCCTCTAAATGTGTCTTACTTGGGGTGAAGGTAATGTCAAGGCATTGTTCTGAATGAGAGTGGGAAAATTTTTGTGTAGCACACATTTGCATACACATTGATTCATTTTACAATTTTCCATTTGAAATACTGAATTCTTGACACTATCTCATACCCTACTAGACTCTGACTACTAATCCTAATATGATGGAGAAAAATACCCAAACAGAATGAAAATACAAGCAGTTTACAGCAGGCATGGTGTATTGTTGGACTTCCTTTTTGCATGATAGAGGGTAGGTATTCTAAATCTACTCAATTTTTAATTGAAATAGTCCTCCATGTGTTTTTAATGTTAACACATATGTAAATTCCTGTCTTCCTTTCTATGTAGCCTACTCAGCACATGTATTTTTATTTGCAAATATAGAATCCTACGTGGTCTCACACGTACATTTTTTTGAGTTGGCTGACTGGGCAGAAACAAGTTGTGAGAAGAGATCTCGTAAACGCTGGTGGAACTGAAAATTAAAACTATGGGTGAGCTTCCCAGTAGAACAATTTATACATAAATCCATGTTCAGTAAAATAAATATATTTTCATCTGTGGATGATATATATTACTGATAAATTACGTTTGGCATATATATTGATACTTTTTAATGTATTTTTGTGTTTTTCTGTATATATATATATATATATATATATATATATATATATATATATACACACACACACTCTCCAGATTTTATAAAATATGAAATATATGTCTCTTATATACACTCCATCAATTCATTCATGTTCATGTATGTGGATTTATAATCAACTTTTCACAAGATTATTCTCAGAAATATTCATCTACCTGAAATACATATTTGTTTCCCAGTATGAGAACTAACTTCAATCAATGGTGTTTACAAATCCTAATATTTTTACAGTAACAGATCCAGTTTAACATCAATGCAAGTAGATTCCTATGGGACTTAATGTCTATTTTGACCTTTATTTTAATTCAACACTGGTACATTAGTATTTCTTCAGTTTTTGCACATAATAGGACATATATTTCATCCACAAGTTAGCAAATTAATAAGAATTTGTTTCACTTCCTGCTTCAGAACACATGAATTCTTCCATGTTACTTGACTGGTCTTTTCATGAGACTTCTTTCCAAACACATTATTTTCGATTTCCATAATCAATTTTGAAGCTAAACTCACACACTCTTCATGATAAACTATAACATTAATATTACCATTAGATGTAAAACTGGTTGGAATGAATGTATGCATATCAATATAAAATTTCCTGTATATTTTCACATTTCAATTCAATCCATTATTTAAAGTTGGAACCAGTTATGTTATTTATTCACTGTATGGTCTATTAATGCATTATCTCTATATTCATAAACACAGTGTACACCTATTTGTCCCCCCATTACTAATTTGTACCTCTTCAAAATATTGCTCCCAGAAATGGTGGAAGAAATACTGATGTCACCTTATCTATATATACATTTTATCACAGTAATATTCTGGACACAAAAAGCAAAGGTCAAACTCATGATTGAATCAAAGCCTAAATGGAAAGTGAGCATGGATTACCAAAAACAACCATGTCCTGGTTACCTAATGCTCTCAAATGTCAATCCTATTGATGACTACATATTTGTTTCTTCCTAAGATTATATATTCAACCTCAAGCCTGTTGGAAATGTCTAATTCTATCACTCACTTTACACTTTGCCTGATTTCCTAATATCTCTATTGATATCTGCTTTCCTACATATTTTCCCTAGTTCATCATTGTGACTCATACTTCACATATGCTGACATTTACATTCACTCTCTACCCGAAACTCTATTGCTAAAGAACTTTTGGTCCAAATCCTATACTCACTCTTCTTTATAAACCTACTGACTATCTTACTAATCCTACTGACTATCACTTTTTAACTCGATGTTCTCTTCAACAATCAATCATTCAAGGTAAAAGGTCCTATGCCATTTTATATCAATTCATCTGAGACACATGTGCAGAACATAATTCAAACCTAAGTATCCCACTCAAGGGCCCAATGCCCTTCTGGCTTCATATCTTACCTACATTTCTGTTTTCATACTTATATTTCACCTATATATTCTTGTAAATATCACAGGTTCCCAATACCATTATTCATCCGGCAGAGAGATTCCTAACCCAAATCGAACATGTTATTAACCCTAAATATACACTGTTACCTCAATCTAACTTTACAGAAGAGGAGGGACAGAGTTTCTCTTTAAATACCGGAATGTAGGGAATCTTCCACCTGCTGAGAACATCAAAGGTCCATGTAGAAATAATCCCTGGAGAAGATGTAGGCAGCTGTGAAGTTCCCGAGAGAGCAAAAGTCATCTTCCATGGCAAACAACCTGGTGAGGATGAAGGGATGTGTCTGTATCAGCCTCTATCAACTTAATGTAGAGAAGATAGACCAAACCAGGCCTGTGTGAAGAGGTGTTCCCAGGTGCCTATGGTTGATATACCATTCTAACTTTTGAAAGTGTTACAGAAAGTAGGAACAGCCTCCATCTCATGGGCCCTTAGAAGTAACTATTTGGACAAAGTTGTTGCCAAAGCAGTGACCTCATTCAGTTTCTGAAGGAAGTGACCTCACCTCACTTCCTTTCTGATGGAACTCTTTGAACTTGGGATCCAGGAAGAATGGCACCCAGAGCCAGTCGCAGTCCCAGGCCCAGTGGTCTCACTTGCTTCAATTTACCAAGGACAGAGTCAGTCTTTCTTAGTGCCTACAGATGTGAGGATGTTCAAATGCCAGAAAAGCTCTGAAGAGGGGCCTTTCCTGAGAAAGCAGGTAGTGGCTCACCCATGGCTAATGACAACTTCACAGAATTGGCCAAGGAGACCAGATTTGAGACACGACAGGCCATTTGGGGGGAATATAGTATGGCCCACCATTCAGAGGACACTCTGGGTAATCACAGAACTACTTGGAGCAAAGGTGGTGCCTTTGTGGGTGTGGGTGTATGTTCATGGTCTTGTCTCATGTTCTGAGAATAGGTAGGAAAGACTGTTTGTTTGGATTGGCGTGGACTGTTTCTAGTTAGTCGTTTTGCAATGCGAGTGCTTCTATGTCTGTGTATCCCACTGTGTCCGTGGTTGTAGACATTAGAAATAAGAATGCATCAAAGGATGTGTCCTGTCTAGTAGAAAGCTTCCCAGCATTCATCTTGCCCAATTTATAAATGGACTGTGGCTTTTGTTATCAAAGGGCAACACCTGATATCTTCATAAGTTTCTGTTTTCTTTCTGAATTCTGGACACTCTGCAGAATAGCTTCATGGTTTTGTGTCCAAGATATTTACCACCTAAAAGCTCTGTTATATGGCCATGTAGTGGGTAGCTAGTGTGACCAGGAAAGTCTCAGTGGAGAAACCCTGATTTGGGCTTTTTGCTTACCTATTGTTCTGTTGCCCTGAATATCAGGAAGGTATTTACCACAGGCCAATTCTTTGTGAAGCCTGAAGAAAAAAGTTTTCAAATGGAAATGAATGGACATCACCTGTAGCTCTTTGCTTAATTGCTTTGGAAATGGATTTGTCTGAAACAGCCTCTTGGCCCTGTGTGAGGCTGTGGTTAGATTCTCAGCACCTGATGGATCCCATGTGTTCATCCAAAACCAAAATGATCAAAAGAGCAGTCATTGCGGATGAAGTCTCTTGCCTTCCTCTGTAAGGTTCCTGACCTCCATCAAGTGAGAAGAGGGATTCTTTGGGTCAAATGCATTCTTTAAAGCCAAGGAGAGGCAAGCCCAAAGGTGCTTGCATTTTCTCATGCTTCCAATTCACATAAAGAATCTAAACCCCACAGTCAGTCGTCCTCAAATTGGAGAAGCAGAGCAGTATTAACGGCACACTATTTGATCACTCCAGGTTCACAGGATGGTGTTCAGGCCACCCCGACTTTAGGCAAATGAGGGGCAAGGGAGCTAACTTTGGACACTATCTTGTTCTGCATCCCTCATGGAAACCTCCAGCCAGAGTTTATAATGAGTATCTATATGGAAGAAGATGAGGGCCTTGTGGGAGTGTTTGGGTTTTAATTTTGGAAGTTTGTGTGGCGGTTGAAAAAGATGACTGGCTCCACCTGGTCTTGAACTCTGGTGTGATTCCCTTTAGAGACTGAGTTCTGGAACTGACCTCAGAGAATTATTGCCATGAGTTGTGTTGGGATTTTAGGAGGCCATGAATGACAGTCGCCCTTTGAAACTGAGATCTGTGCCCAGAAAGGCTTTCCACAAGGCACGAGGAATCTCAGCCAGAATATCACATGATTTTATTCTGAAAGACTTGGCAGCCATAGTTGAGAGGCAAAACACACATGATCTCACATTGCAGACCTCAATGGGCCTGGCTTCATGTGACCTTTTGGCGACCCTTTGGGAAGCCTTGCCTGTGAGTGTTCTCCAGAGCTTTCATTGAAATGAGCTTCCTCAACATTTAAAGGTTCCTGAGTGAATTGAAAATCATAGTGCCTCCAACTTCATCCTTGAAAAATGGCTAGAGAAATACCATGGAATTTTTGAAATTTTCATGACCAGGTGGCACTGGAGAACTTTTTGATGTCCAGTTGCTGATCATGAGTATACCAGACAGTGCCTTGATTGACTGCGTTTCTTAAAAATGGTGTAGAACAGAGATGCCAGTAAGTTGGAGCCTGCTGAGTAGTGGGCCTAGAACAGTGGTGGGCAGGTGTGTGATAAAACATCTGTGTTGGGGCCATGTAGATCTGCCATTGGCTTCCAAATGGCTTGTAACTGACATGGTGCAGCAAGCAGACCCTTATATGTAAAGGCATCTTGTTATATGGAGAGGTTTCAGGGCAATGTTCAGAATCAGGATGCTATGGTCAAGGGGTCAAACTATGTGAAATAGAAGCCTGACTGGTGCATTCTCCTGCAGACCCTGAGGCACCACATGTGACAGAACTCCCTCCAGCACTCTGACCAAGTTGAACTCCTTGTATTGTGAAGCAAATAACAAACTCCCAGTGCTCTACTAAGAAAAGTAGAGCATGATCAATTAGCTTCACAGTCCACACAGATTGACCCTTAGACTCCAGTTGCCACAGTTTACCTACAAAGTGAGAATTCAGCACTGCTGCCTCATGTTCATTGGAAAATAAGATACCATTTCCCCCAGGTCACATAGATGCAGACCAGTTTTGATGCTCTCACTATAGAGGAAGCTAAAGCTTCGGACCACAACATACATTTTAAGTGCCCAAACTCAGAGGCAGTTTCTCAATATGTTTTTAGGCCTGCAGAGCTCCATGTTTGTGGAGTGTTTACCCTGTCCCTTACTTTTGGAAACTCCTCTACCACCTCCAAGCTTGTGAACACCGAGAATATTCCATTCCAGATATGTATTCACAGATTTTCTAACTCTTCTCCTCTAATTGTGTCTTATTAGGGGAGAAGGTAATGTCAAGGCATTGTTCTGAATGAGAGTGGGAAGATTTTTGTATCACACATATTTGCAAACACAATGGGTTTATTTTCCTATTTTCTATTCGAAATACTGAATCTCTGACACTAATCCATAACCTACTAGACTCTGACTACTAATCCTAATATGATGGAGAATAGTAACCCTAACAGAATGGAAATACAAACAGTTCAGAGAAGGCATGGTGTATACTTGGACTTCCCTTTTGCATTATATGGGGTTGGAGTTATAAATATAGTCAATGTTTATTGAAATATTTCTCCATGTGTTTTTAACGTTAACAAATATGTGAATTCCTCTCCCCTTTCTCTGTCACCTATTCAGCACATGTATTTTTATATGCTCATATAGAATACTACCTGGTATCACACAGACTTTCTTCTGAGGTGGCTGACTTGGCAGATACAAATTGTGAGAAGAGATCACTCCTCCTAAACCCTTTTGGAACTGAAATTTCAACCTATGGGTGAGCCTCCTAGTTGAACAACATTATACATAAATCCATTTTCAGTAAAATGTATTTTTTTGGATATGTGAAGGATATATATTTCATTTTGAATTTCGATTGGCATATATATTGCTACTTTTTAATGTCTGTGAGTGTGTTTCTGTGTGTATATATATATATATATCACTCTCCAGATTTTTCAAAATATGAAATATATGTGTCTTATTATACACTCCCTAAAATCATTCATATTCATGTATGTGGATTTATAATCAACTTTTCACAAGATTATTCTCAGAAATTCAGATTATTCATTCACCTGAAATACATATTTGTTTCCTAATACTGAAAACTAACTTCAGTAAATGCTGCATACAAAGCATAATATTTCATCATTGCCTGATGGCCACGAATAGAGTGCATCACACCCAGTGTAACGCGCCACTGCACAGGTGAATAACGAGATAGAACCACAAAAAACTATCTTGTTAAGAACTTACAGCAAAATGGGGGTGCACCAAAACCTATAAGAAAGATTTTTAGCACTGAGATCTGGTAATTGGGTCTGAAAAACAAGCCAAATGTGCAACCGGAGATCCGGTCTGACTGATCCTCAAAACAATAGAGTGTCTGGGTTCCAATAGACACCCTCCACACCCAACAAATGACAGGCCCAGAATACAGATTGAACTGCAGAGAAGCATCACTCAGGGGAAATCTAGTCTAGCAGGAGAAACCAGGACTAGCAGGAGAAACCAGGGGACTAGAGGCCAGGCTCTTGTGACTGGGAAGCTGGAGAACACAGAAGCGCAGGTGACAGTCCACCTGCTGTCCGCGTGACTGGGCGTCTGGAGAACACCGGCGCGCAGGAGACCGACTGCGCCACTGGGTGGCTAGTGATTGCCCACCCGCCAGTGACCTAGAGCTGAAACCAACTGGAGACAGTCCAGTTCCATCCCCGTATTCGAACATTTCGGCAAGGAGCCTGGGCCCGCCAAAGCAGAGGGGTGACGTCACTGGAGCTCGGCCTTCGGAATTCCCTACAAGTGGAATCCACTTTAGCAGGCATAGTCTACCAACACAAAGGAGAGACAACAGAGATACACAACACCAAAACAAATCTATAGAATAAAACAGAAACACAGCAATCAAATAGAGCTGGAAAGTAACATGAGCATCATGAAAAAACAAGGGAAAGAAAGGAGTACAAACAATGCAGGACAACTTAATTCTACAGGAGGACCTAGAAGCATCAGAAACAGGGATAGGGAAAGAACTTAAGGCATTCCTAACTCAGATGGAAAGGAATATTAGAGAAGACATGAGGCAGCAAGTCCAAGCAATAAAAGTATATTTTGAAAATGAATTAAACAAACAAACTCAAATGGCAAACAACGAGCTTTACCAGGAGATAGAGATCTTAAAAGAAATCAAACAGTAATACTAGAAATGCAGGAAAGTATTAACCAAATTAAAAACTCAAACGAGAATATTACAAATAGACTAGATCAAGCAGAAGTCAGAATATCAGATAATGAAGACAAAGTTTATCAACTTGAAAAGAATATAATCAACACAGAAAAGAGGCTTAAATCCCACTAGCAATCTATTCAAGAGATATTGGATGTCATAAAAAATGAGAGTCATTGGGATAGAAGAAGGCATAGAGATTCAAACCAAAGGAATGGAGAACATATTAAATAAAATAATTCTAGAAAACATCCCAGAGATGAAAGATGGATCGGATTGTCAAATCCTGGAAGCCTACAGGACCCCAAACATTCAAAATCATAATAGACAAACTCCAAGACATATAATTATGAAGATAGCCAACATACAGAACAAGGAGAGAATATTAAACACTATAAGAGAAAGGAGGCAGATTACATTCAGGGGAAAACCAATTAGGTTAATGACTGATTTTTCATCACAGACTTTGAAAGCGAGAAGATCCTTGAACAATGTATTTCAAATGCTGAAAAATAATGGATTCCAACCAAGAATACTGTATCCAGCAAAATTAAGGTTCAGATTTGAAAATGAAATTAAAGTCTTTCACAATAAACAAAAGCTAAAAGAATTCGCAGCCAGAAAACCAGCACTGCAAAGCATTTTAAGCAAAATACTACAAGAAGAGGAATTGATAAATAGTGCCGAAAACTAACAGCAGGAGGTATCTCAGTAAAGGGGGAGGAAAATAACCAAAAAAGTAAAAACTAGCCAAACTAAAACATAATAAATAAATAAACATGATTGCAAGAACAAATCATATTTCAATTCTAACCTTAAATGTTAATGGATTATATTCACCAATCAAGAGAATGGGCTAGTAACCTGGATCAAAAAAAATAAATCCAACAATATGCTGCCTTAAGGAGTCTCATATGATAGGAAAAGACATACACAGGGTGAAGGTAAAAGGTTGGGAAAAATCATACCACTCACATGGCCCTCAGAAGCAAGAAGGAGTGGCCATACTCATGTGGAATAAAATCAACTTCAAACCTAAGTTAATCAAAAGGGATAAAGAAGGACACTATATTCTGTTAAAAGAAACCATCCACCAACAAGACATAACAATTATGAATTTGTATGCACCAAGCAATGGAGCTGCAATGTTCATAAAACAAACTCTCCTCAAGTTCAATAGCCAAATAGACTACAACACAATAATTATGGGTGACTTCAAGACACCACTCTCGGCATTAGACAGATTCTCTAGACAAGAACTGAATAAAGAAACTATCAAACTCAACAGCACAATTTGTAACCTAGACTTGAACGACATATATAGAATATATCAGCCATCATCAAGTGGATACACGTTCTTCTCAGTTTCACATGGATCCTACTCAAAGATAGACCATATATTATGCCATAGGGCAATTCTTAGTAAATATAAAAGCATGGAGATTATACCATGCACTATATCTGATAATAATGGAATGAAACTGGAAATCAATGATGAAAGAAGGAAGGAAAAATCCTACATCACATGAAAAATGAACAACATGCTACTGAATGATCACTGGGTTACAGAAGACATAATGGAGGAGATAAAAAAAATTCTTAGAGACAAATGACAATACAGACACAACATACCAGAATCGATGGGACACAATGAAAGCAGTTTAAGAGGGAAGTTCATTTCTTGGAGTTCTTTCCTCAAAAAAAGAAAAAAATCAACAAATAAATGAACTCACACTACACCTCAAAAACCTAGAAAAGGAAGAGCAAAACAACAGCAAATGTAGTAGAAGACAAGAAATAATTAAATTTAGAGCAGAAATCAACAAAATTGAAACAAAAAAAAATTTAAAAATTTGATAAAACTAAAAGTTGGTTCTTTGAAAAAATAAATAAGATTGACAGGCCCACAGCCATGCTAATGAAGAGAAGAAGAGAGAGAACTCAAATTACTAACATACGGGATGAAACAGGCAATATCACAACAGACACTACAGAAATACAGAAGATAATTAGAAAGTATTTTGAAACACTATATTCCAATAAAATAGAAGATAGTGAAGATATCGATGAATTTTTTAAGTCATAAGATCTGCCCAGATTGAGTCAGGAAGACACAGGCAATTTAAACAGACCAATAACAAAGGAAGAAATGAAAGAAGCCATCAAAAACTACCAACCAAAAGAAGCCATGGACCGGATGGGTATACAGCGGAGTTCTACAAAACCTTTAAAGAAGAATTAATACCAATATTTTTTCAAGCTATTTCAAGAAAAACAAAAAGAAGGAGCTTTTCCAAATTTATTCTATGAGGATAAATCACCCTGATCCCGAAACCAGACAAAGACACTTCAAAGAAAGAAAACTACAGACCAATATCTCTAATGAACTTCAATGCAAAACTTGTCAATAAAATCCTGGCGAATCGAATACAAAAGCATATCAAAAAAATTGTGCACCATGATCAAGTAAGATTCATCCCTGGGATGCAAGGCTTGTTCAATATACGGAAATCAATAAATGCCATTCACCACATCAATAGACATAAAGACAAGAACCATATGATCATCTCAATAGATGCAGAAAAAACATTTGACAAAGTTCAGCATCACTTTATGTTCAAAACACTAGAAAAACTAGGGATAACAGGAACTTACCTCAACATTGTAAAAGCTATATATGCTAAACCTCAGGCTAGCATCATCCTAAATGTGGAAAAACTGAAGGCATTCCCTCTAAAATCTGGAACAAAACAGGGATGCCCTCTATCACCACTTCTATTCAATTTAGTTCTTGAAATACTAGCCAGAACAATTAGACAGACAAAAAAAATTAAAGGCATAAAAATAGGAAAAGAAGTATTTAAATTATCGCTATTTGCAGATGTCATGAAAATATATTTAACAGACCCCAAAGGGTCTACAATGAAACGGCTAGAGTTAATAAATGAATTCAGCAAAGTGGCAGAATATAAAATTAACACGCATAAATGAAAGGCATTCCTGTATGTCAGCAACACAACTTCTGAAATGGAAATGAGGAAAACCACTCCATTCACAATATCCTCAAATAAAATAAGATACTTGGGAATCAACCTAACAAAAGACGTGAAAGTTTTATATACTGAAAACTACAGAACCCTAAAGAGAGAGAGAGAAGAAGATCTTAGAAGATGGAAAAACAAAAGACCCAGAATAGCAAAAGCAACTCTAAACAGAAAATATGAATCTGGAGGTATAGTGATACCAGAGTTCAAACTGTACTAAAAGCAATAGTAACAAAAACAGCGTGGTACTGGTAACAAAAAAAGGCAGGTGGAACAATGGTACAGAATAGAGGACACAGAAACCAATCCTCAAAATTACAACTTTCTTATATTTGAAAAAGGGGCTAAAAGCATGCAATGGAAGTAGGATAGCATCTTCAAACAATGGGGTAGGGAAAATTGGGGAAAGGTGGGGCAAGGGAGAGAAGTGAACAACAGCAGATGAGGTAGAGAAAGAAGATGGGAGGGGATGGGAGGGGGTATAGTAGGGGATAGTAGGGGATAGGAAATGTAGCAGAATACAACAGTCACTAATATGACATCATGTAAAAATGTGAATGTGTAACCGATGTGATTCTGCAACTCATATTTGGGGAAAATTGGGAGTTCATAACCAAATTGAGTCAAATGTATGAAAGATGATATAGGATGAGCTTCGTAATGTTTTGAACAACCAATAAAAAATAAATAAATAAAGGTTTAAAGTTGAGTGGGAAGAAATCAGCTAAAAAAGAGTTGAGATGCATTCATTTTGCTAAGCAGAAACTTTGTTTTGTGTACTTGTAACTATCACAAATTTATTTTACCAGAAAACTGGCTTTTAAAAATGCACATAATTGAGATTAAAGGATAATCCACTTACCTTCAAGAAAAACTCATAGCATTTCCTATATTTTTCATATTTTATTTTTTTGTGAATATTTTGTCATGGACCAGGTCTAGACTTAGGCTATTCTCCCAGAATACTACCTCATCTGACAAGTTGGTACAATGTGTTGGATTGTTCTTTTCATCTTTTATTTAATAGTTTCTAGATGATAATGTGTATTTTTCCATATGTTTGTTTGGACATACATACCCAACTATATCTTTGCATTTTCTGTTTTACTGGGGAAGAGACTCATCAAAAGCTCTTTATTATATGTATCAACAATCAAACATTTAGAGCATGCAATTATACATAATTTTGCATGAAAATATTTTTGTACCATTTTTATAAAGATTTAGAATTATTAATACTGTCCCTACTGTAACTCCTTACAAAAAGAATTAATCAATTGACTTTATATCAATTATGAATATGAAAATTACTAAAATAAGTATTTGGCAATTAATATGCAATTGATAGAAAGTGAAATCACAAGAAAGCCATTTAAAATGTCAGTGCATATGGTCCTTAAATAATAGGTTGTTCAAAAAAAAATTCTCTAATTCAAAAGAGTTAATATGCCATATTACAGCTAAATGTGATATAAAAACCTTAAATTATCAGTATTGATAAATAAGAATGATACCTGTTTACTTAAATATGTTTATTTGATTTTCACTGTAAGATGTTAATTCTGGAAGACTTGAGAATTAAGAAAGACTTGGTCTATATTATTTCTAACAGGCTAATCAAAGTACTTTTAAATATATATGTATATATATATATATATATATATATATATATATATATATATATATATATATATATATGTAACACATATGCATGAATATAGATACATATGCATAATAAATGTATTGTAATATATTTATCAGGTGGTTATAATTTTTAAATTTTCTCAAGAAAAGAATGACTATAAAAAACAGTTTTAAATGTAAATTTCATAGCATAGTACTGTTTGTAATGCTATGAGAGAAAAATACTTATGGAGGGAAAATGAAAAAGGAAGAGAGAGAAGGGGGAAAATGAGGAAGAAAGTGAGTAAAGAAGAGGGAGAGGAGTGTTTGATGAAAAGATAAAAGTGGAGGGGCTGGGTTTGTGACTCAGTGTTAACATGCTTGTCTAGCATGTGTGAGGCAGTGGGTTATATTCTCAGCACCACATACGAATAAATAAAATGAAGGTCTATCAACAACTGAAAAAATAAAAAAAGGAGAAATATTACCAAAATTCCAAGATTTTATGAATGTTAAATACAAAAAATTATGTTGCATAGCCTTATGTAAATTCTAGACTCCCCAAAATAATCATTAAATGCTAGATTATTAGTGTTATAACTAAAAATCCATTGCTCTTTCTTCTACATTCTGTGGCATGCTAGTGCTAAAATAAATTGTATTATAACACCAAAATAAAATTCTAATATTTATACAGTAACTGACCCAGTTTAACATCAATGCAAGAAGATTCCTATGTGATATAATGTGTATTTTGACGTTCATTTTTATTCAACACTGGTACATTACTATTTCTCCAGTTAATGCACATCATAGGATGTATATTTCATCCACAATTTAGCAAATATATACACATTTGTTTTGCTTTCAATCACTTTTGCTTCAGAACACATGTATTCCTCCATGTTTCTTGACTTCTCTTTTTGTGACACTTCTTTCCAAACACATTATTTTCGATTTCCATTATCACTTTTGAAGCAAAACTGACACACCCGTCATGATAAAACATAACACTAATATTACCATTAGATGTAAAACTGGTTTAAATGAATGATTGTACATCAATATAAGATTTCTTGTATACTTTCAGATATCAATTCAATCCATTATTCAAAGTGAAACCAGTTATATCATTTATTCACAGTATGGTCTACTCATGCATTGTCTATATATTGATAGACACATGGTACACCTCTGTGTACTCCCAACAATAATTTCTATATCTTCAAAATATTGCTCCCATAAATGGTGGAAAAAATATGCATGTCAACTGATCTACATATACATTTTATCACAGTAATATTCTTGACACAAAATGCAAAGGTCACACTTATGACTGTCCCAAAGCCTAAATGGAAAGTGAACATGGATTACTAAAAACATCCATGTCCAGGTTGCCTAATGCTCTCAAATGTCAATCCTATTGGTGATTACATATGTGTTTCTTCCTAAGACTACATTTTCAATCTCACCCTGTTGAAACTGTCTAAACCTCTCACTCATTTTATAATTTGCCTGATTTCCTACTCTCTATTCACATCTGCTTTCCTACTTTTTTCCCCAGTTCATCATTGTGACTGACTCTTCACATGTGCTGACATTTATATTCAATCTCTACCAGAAACCCTATTGCTAAAGAACTTTTGGTCCATATTCTATACTCAATCTTCTTCGTAATCCTACCGACTATATTCCTAATCCTAGCAAAAATCCCTTTTTTAACTGGATGCTCTCTTCTACATTCAATCATCGAAGGTACAAGGATCTATGCCATTGCATATCAATTTATCTGAGACATATGTGCAGAACATAATTCAAAGCTAAGTATCCCACTCAAAGGCCAAATTCCCTTCTAGGATTCAAATCTTACCTAGATTTATATTTCAATACTTATATTTCACCTATATTTTCATGTAAATATCGCAGGTTTCCAATAACATTGTTCATCAAGCAGAATGATTCCTAACCCATATTGAACATGTTATTAATCCTAACCATACACTGTTCCTCAATCTAACTTTACAGAAGAGCAGAGACAGAGTTGGTATTACAATACAGGAATGTATGGATCTTCCACCTGCTGAGAACCTCAAAGGTCCATGTAGAAATAATCCCTGGAGAATGTGTAGGATGCTATGAACGACCTGAGAGGGCAAAAGTCATCTTCCATGGCAAAAAAACATGGTCAGGATAAAGGGTTGTGTCTTAATCAGAATCTCTCTTCTTAATGTAGAGAAGATGGACCAAACCAAGCCTCTGTGGAGAGCTGTTCCCCAGTACCTATGGTTGATATACCATTCTAACTTATGAAAATGTCAGAGGAAGTAGGTGCAGCCTCCATCTCATGGGACCCTTGGAAGCATCTGTTAGGACAAAGTGGTTGCCAAGGCTGTGACCTCATTCAGTTCCTGAAGGAAGTGACCTACCTCACTTTCTTGGTGATGGAATCTCTGAACTTGGGATCCAGGAAACCAGGCACACAGAGCCAGTCCCAGTACCAGTCCCAGTGGTCTCACTTGTTTGGATTTACCAAGGACAGAGTCAGTCTTTCTTGGTACCTACTGATGTGAGGATGGCCAAATGCCAGAAAAGCTCTGAAGAGGGGCCCTTTCTGAGAAAGCAGAAAGTGGCTCACCAATGGATCCTCACAACTTCACAGAGTTGGCCAAAGAAAACAGATCTGAGACAAGACAGGCCATTTTGGGGTAACATAGTATGGCCCACCATTCAGAGGACACACTGTATAGTCACAGACCTACTTGGGGAAAGGAGGTGCCTTTGTGGGTGTGGGTGTGAGTTTTTGGTTCTGTCTCATTTTCTGAGAATAGGTGGAAAAGGCGGGTTTTTTTTGGTTTGGTGTGGACTCTTTATAGTAGGTCGTTTGACAAGGTGAGTGTTTCTTTATCTATGTATTCCACTGTGTCCATGGTTGAAGACATTAGAAAAGAAAATGCATCAAGGATGTGTCCTGTCTATTAGGAAGCTTCCCAGCATTCATCCTGCCCGATTTATTAATGGACTGTGGCTTGTCTTATAGATGTGCAACACCTACTAAATTCCTAAGTTCAGGTTTTCTTCCTAAATTCTGGCCACTCTCCAAAATAGTCTTATGGATTTGTGTACAAGATATGTACCCCTCCAAGCTCTGTGACATGGCCATGTACTGGATAGCTGAAGGAAATGGGAGCATCTCAGAAAACACAGATATCAGTGTGACCAGTAATGTCTCAGTGGAAAAACCCTTCTTTTGGCCTTTTGCTTACCTATTGATCTGTTGACCTGAATGTCAGGAGGTCTTTGCCTCAGTCCACCCATTTGGGAAGACTGATGAAAACTGTTTTCAAATGGAAATGCATGCGCATCACCTGTCGCTCTTTGTTTAATTGCTTAGGATAAGGATGTGTCTGATTCAGCCTCTTGGCCCTGTGTGATGCTGTGGCTTAGATTCTCAGCACCTCATGGATCTAAAGAAAGATTCCATGTGTGTATCCAAAACAAAAATGGTAAAAAACCACGCTGACTTTAGGAAAATAAGTGGCAAGGGAGCTCTTTTGAACACTGTCTTGGGCTGCGCCCCTCATGGAAAACTCCAGCAAGAGGTTATGATTAGTGTCTATATGGAAGAGGATGAGGGCCTTGTGGGAGTGTTTTGGTTTTAATTGTGTTTATTTGTGTGGTGGTTGGAAGTGATGACTGGGTCCACCTGGGCTTGAACTCTGGTGTGATACCCTTAGAGACTGAGGTCTAGAACTGACGTCAGAGAAGTATTGCCATGAATTGTGTTGGGGTTTTAGGAGGCCATGCATGAGAGTCGCTCTTGGAAACTGAGATCTTGGACCAGGGTAGCTTTCCACAGAACACTGGGAATCTCAGCCAGGATATCACATGATTTCATTCTGAAAGACTTGGCAGCAATAGTTGAGAGTCAAAACTCACATGGACCTCATATTGTAGACCTCAATGGGCCTGGCTTCATGTGACTTTTTGGTCACTCTTTGGGAAGACTTTCCTCTGAGAGTTCTCCAGAACTTTCATTGAAATAAACTTCCTCAACATTTAATGGTTCCTGAATAAATTTAAACCCACAGTGCCTCCAACTTCATCCTTTAAAAATGGCTAGATAAGTACCATGACATTTTTTAAATTCCCATGACCAGATGGCACTGGAGTAACTTTGGATCTTATGCTGTTGATCATGAGTGTACAAGACAGTGCCTTGATTGACTTGGTTTCATGAGAATGGTGTAGAACAGAGATGCCAGTAATTTGGAGACTGCTGAGTTGGGGCCTAGAGCAGTGATGTGCAGGTGTGTGATAAAACATCTGTGTTGGGGCCATGTGGATCTGCCATTGGCTTCCAAATGGCTTGTGACTGACATGCTGCAGCCAGCAGACCCTTATATGTAAAGGCATCTTGTTATATGGAGATTTTTCAGGGCAATGTTCAGAATCAAGTTGCTATGGTCAAGGGGGCAAGCATGTGCGATAGAAGCCTGGTTGGTGCATTTATATGCAGACCCTGACACACCACATGTGACAGAAATCCCTCCAGCACTGTGCCCCAGTTGAAATCCTTGTATTTCAAGAAGCAAATACCAAACTCCAAGTGCAGCAGCAAGAAACACCACGAAAACTGGAGGATTACCAACTGGGTTCACAGTCCAAACAGGGAGACACTTAGCCCCAAGTTGCCACAGTTTACCTACAAAGAGAGAATTCAGAACTGCTGCCACATGTTCATTAGGAAAATAAGAAACAACATCCTCCAGGTCACATAGATGAAGACCCAGCTTTGATGGTCTCACTACAAAGAAAGCTAAAGCTTCTGACAACAACGTATATTTCAAGTGCCCAACCTCAGAGGCAGTTTCTCAAGAAGTCTTTAGGCAAGCAGAGCTCCATGTTTCTGGAGTGTTTACCCTTTCCCTTACTTTTGGAAACTCCTCTACCACCTTCAAGGTTGTGAACTCCTGAGCATTTTCCATTCCAGATATGTATTAACAGATTTTCTAATTCTTCTCCTCTAATTGTGTCTTACTTGGGGCGAAGGTAATGTCAAGGCATTTTTCTGGATGAGAGTGGAAAGATTTTTGTTTAGCATATGTTTGCATACACATTGGATTCATTTTCCTATTTTCCATTTGAAATACTGAATCCCTGACACTAACCCATACTGTACTAGAATCTGACTACTAATCCTAATATGATGGAGAAAAAGAATCCTAACAGAAAAGAAATAGAAGCTGTTCAGAGAAGGCATGGTATATATTTGGACTTGCCTTTTGCAAGTAGGTGTTATAATTCTAGTCAATTTTTAATTGAAATAGTCCTCCATGTGTTTTTAAAGTTAACAAATATGTGAATTCCTGTCTCCCTTTCACTGTAGACTATTCAGCACATCTATTTTATATGCACATAAAGAATCCTACCTTTTATCACGTGTATATTTTTGTGCGGTAGCTGATTTGGCAGATACAAATTTTGAGAAGAGATCACTCCTCCTAGATGCTGTTGGAACTGAAAATTGAACCTATGGGTGAGCTTCCTAGGAGAACAACATTATACATAAATCCCTGTTAAGTAAATTGAATATTTTTAGATCTGTGAATGATGTATATTTCATGGTGAATTTGGATTGGCATATATGTTGCTACATTTTAAAATTTGTGTGTGTGTGTGTGTGTGTATACACACATACACACTCTCCAGATTTTTCAAAATATGAAATATATGTGTCTTATTTACACTCCCTAAATTCATTCATGTTCAAGTATGTGGATTTATAATCAACTTTTCACAAGATTATTTTCAGAAATATTCATCCATCTGAAATTCATATTTGTTTTCTATTACTGAAAACTAACTTCAGTGAATGGTGCATACGTATCCTGTTGATAGTCACAGCCGAAGGGGCCACAGCAAACTTCCAGGTGCCAGGAAACTTTCAGCTGCAGGCTGATGATTGGCTCACAGCGGCCTTAGCAACTTCTAGCTCATTGTCTCCTCTGTGGTGATGCTCATTGGAGATGCTCATTGAGATGTTTCCCCGCCTTTCAGACTTCCAGCTTATGATTGGCTCACAGCAGCCCCAGCAACATCTAGCTGATTGGCTCCTCTGCGGTGATGCTTATTGGGCTGTTTCCCTGCCCATTCAGACCATGGAGCTGCTCATTGGGGGACTTTTTTGGCTCTGCCCACGTGACCCAGCCAATCTGCCTCAAGAGCAGGAGGATTGTGAGAAGTGGATAGAGGCTTTTGTGGGATGGAGAGGCTTTTGGGAAGCTGGTGTTGGGAGTTGGGGTTCTGAGGATTTTTCCTGAGAGGCTGTTTTGCTTGGCGTGTGTGGTTCTAAAAATAAAGTTAGTTTCTTTTGACAAGTGGATTCTGATTGTGCCCAGCCAGACAGCGGCATTTGGTGGCTCATATGGGGAGCGACTGAGGGTAACTGATAAGGTAAACTGCTCGCTCTTGAGGGCAGGGCGAGAGGATGGGTAGCCATTTTATGATTCCTATTTTGTTTTAAGTTGCCTGTCCCTGGAGATGAGTGAGATGGAAGAAAAACTGCTCACATCTGAGGAAAAACTATTTGTGTCTGAGGAACAGATAGGGAGAAAGGCTATAATAATTTTTTGTTGTTCCATTTTTATTTCGTTCTATCTCTTTTTTTGTTTGGTGTTATCTTGTTGGTTTGTATTATAGTAGAAATATGGGATCAAAAATTAGTAAAAAACAAACCAAAAAAGTGTTAAGTAAATTGTTAGAGGAAGGAGGCATCCCAGTAAAATCAAGAGCAGTCATGGCAATTGTTGATACAATACAAAAATGTAGACCATGGCTTTTTAAGGAGGAGTTGTTAAATATATCACAATGGAACCATCATGGTGCAGATTTAAAAAGAATAGAAAAGAAAAGCCCAGGGATTCTGCCAGTTGGCACATTGCCATTGTGGACATTCATATCTTGTTTGCTTAGTTCAAAGCCTTCAGTTCAGTCAATGGTAGAGGAAGAAGAAGACATATTGATTCAAGTAAAACAGAAGGTGTCTCAAGTTAGTCAGACAGAAGAAAAAATTCAAGTAAAAGAGAAGGTCTCTCGAGCTTGTCAGATAGAGGAAACTATTCAAGTAAAAGAGAACGTCTCTCGAACTAGTCAGACAGAGGAAAAAATTCAAGGAAAAAAGAAGGCCTCTAAAGCTAGTTAGACAGAGAAAGAAAGTGTAAAACAGTAAAAAACATCAGGGGAAATTTACAACAGGAGACTGCTACTAACACCTTTCTATCACCAGATGACATAAGTGTCCAACTAACAAGGCCACTTTCTTATGCTGGGAGGCCCCCAACTCCCGCAGTTGATAGTTAGGATCCTGAGACAAGATCTCAAATATTAACATGCCCTGTATTTGAGGGAGGAGGGCAGCGTGTTTACCATGCTTTAAATTTCAAAACAGTGAAGCAGCTAAAAGAGGCTGTAACAACCTATCGTCCTCAAGCACCCTTCAATGTAATCATGGTCGAATCCATTAACAACTTGAACATGAAGCCAGTGGATTGGGCTAATATGTGTAATGTTGTGCTAAATGGAGGACAATGCATGTTATGGAAGGTTGCCAATGAGGAATGTTGAAAGGAGACAGCTAGGCGAAATGCAGGAGCTGGTTATCCTCAGAGAAATCTAGATATGTTGTTAGGAAAGGGACCTTATGAAGATCAGCCGCAGCAAATTGCATATGATCATGGTGTATGTGCAGAAATTGGTGTAGATGCAATTAAGGCATGGAAGACTTTACAAGAACATGGAGGTTTACAAGGTCAATTATCTAAGGTAATACAAGGAGCTAATGAACCTTATGCTGAATTTGTAGATAGGCTTATTCAAAGAGCTACCAGTTTTTGGGAATACAGAACAAGCAATGCCATTACTAAAACAACTGGCTTATGAGCAAGCGAATCGTTGTTGCAGAGATATCATTAGACCATGGAAAAATGAAGATTTAAACACATTGATTTAATTATGTAGAGACATTAATGAACAAGAGCAAGTCATGGCAGCTGCAGTAAAACAGGCTTTAGTTGCCAGATACATTAATGAACAAGGGCAAATTGTGGCAGCTACAGTAAAACAGGCTTTAGATGCCAGACCAAGAACATGCTACCAATGTGAAGAAACAGGACATTTTAAAAGGAATTGGCCCATAGAAGGAGGGTTTAACAATATTAGGTATCAAAGGAGTAGAATACCAGGTATTTGGCCACAATGCCATAGAGGGAGACATTGGGCTAATGAGTGCTGTTCTCAAACCACCATAGAGGGTACTCAATTATCAAAAAATGAACAAGGACCAGGTGTTTATCCACGATATCATGGAGAAAGGCATTGGGCTCAATTGCCAAATAAATGGACAGGGGGTTCCAATGCTCCGGGGCCCCAAACCACAAACATACAGAGCACTGGAGGAACCCAGCAACCCCAACAGGGTAGTGCCCAGGACACATTGTCCATCAGATCCCTCATCAGACAAACCAGAGGGAGCACAGTGTTGGACATCTGTGCCTCTGCCAGATCATTACTAACTCCAGAGATGGGAGTTCAAATCATTCCCACAGGGGTAAAAGGACCTCTTCCCAAAGGAACCATGGGCTTATTATTGGGATGCAGCTCTTCTACTCTAAAAGAACTTATGATAAGTCCTGGGGTGATTGATCCCGATTATGAAGGTGAAATAAAAATTATAGCCAGTTCTCCAAAGGACATATCAGTAATTTCACAAGGAGATAGAATAGCACAGTTACTAATAATACCCAGCCTATATGATAAATTTTCCAGTCGTACTGTAGAAAGATGTTCCAAGGGATTAGGCTCCACAGGTGTAGATTTGGCTATGCTTTCTTTAAATTTAGATTCTCACCCCATGCTAAAACTAAATATTCAAGGGCATGAATTGAATGGGCTACTGGATACAGGTGCAGACATTAGCATCATCTCTCGTCAAGAATGGCAAAAACATTGGCCATTACAACAAGCCACTCAAACGCTTCGAGGCCTATAAGTGGCGACTAATCCCCATAGAAGTAAAATGGTATTAGATAGGAATGATCCTAAAGGATGTGAAGGAACTATACAGCCATATGAATTGGATCATCCTCCCATAAATTTATGGGGACGAGATGTCCTAGATCAATTAGGTTTGACATTAACAAATAACATCAACCAAAATGCAGCCACTATTATGACTAGACAAGGTTTTAGGAAAGAAAAAAGATTAGAAAAACAAGAATAAGTCATAGCAGCACCAATACAAATACATCAAGGAACAGAGAGACATGGGTTGGATTTTCAGAAAGGGCCACTGAGACAATAAAAATTACCTGAAAATCAGAAAGACAGTATGGGTTCCTCAGTGGCCCCTGACTGAAGAAAAGATACAAGCAGTCCATGACCTGGTAAAACAACAATTAGCAGAAGGACATATACAACCGACTGTATATCCCCAAAATACTCCCATTTATGTCATCAAAAAGAAATCTGGTAAATGGAGACTATTGCAAGATTTTAGAGCCATTAATAATGAGATGGTTATTATGGGACCTGCTCAATCAGGGATTCCTCAATTGTCTGCTTTGCCAATAACCTGGTATGTTTTAGTTATAGATATTAAATATTGTTTTTTTTTTTTCAATTATAATTCATCCTAAGGATAGTCAAGGTTTTGCTTTTACTATCCCTGCACTGAATCATGAAGGTCCTGATCAGAGATATGAATGAAAAGTACTCCCTAAAGGGATGGCTAACAGCCCAACTATGTGTCATATTTATGTTAACAAAGTAATCCAGCCACTTAGAAATCAAAATTCTGAACACAAATATTTCACTATATGGATGATGTATTATTAGCACACAAAGCTAAAAACACATTGCTAGAAAGTTATGCCACACTTACAAACTTATTAAAAATTATAATGTAGAGATAGCAATAGATAAAGTACAATTAAATTTTCCAATTAATTATTTAGGAGTTCTGTTATCCTCAACCATGGTCAGTCCACCAAAAATTCAAATACGAGTAGATCAACTCAAATCACATAACGACTTTCAAAAGTTATTAGGAGACATTAATTGGATAAGGCCTTATCTAGGTATACCAACAGGAGAGTTGGGACCTTTATTTGATATCCTAAAAGGTCTATCAGATAAAAATTCACCCTGCATGTTAACACCTGAAGCAAGAAAGGCAATAAAAATCAATGAAACATATATGGAAAATATGCATTTGGATAGAATTGATATAAGTTTGCCTTTATTATTTATTGTACTACCAACAAAAAATATTCCTACAGGAGTATTTTGGCAAGAAGGTCCATTATTATGAATATATTTATCTTATTCTCCTTACACTATTCTTACTAGGTATCCTGAGGCTTTAGGATAATTAATACTCAAAGGAATTAAAGCAGCAAAGGGAGTGTTTGGAATTTCTTCCAATAAAATTTTTACTCCATATACTCTGAATCAAATTGATGATTTAGCTAATGAGTTAAATACTTGGGCAATAATCATGGTCCAATCTAATGTTTCATTTGATAACCACTTACCATCTAACCCTTTATTTTCTTTTTGGTCATCGCATCCTGTAATTTTTCCAAAATTGAGAAGAAAAACACTTATCATGAATGCTTCAAATATATTCACTGATGTATCAAATAATGGTACAGCAGCAATAGTTATACCTGATAAAACTTAAAAATTTTTAGTACCCAAACAATCAGCTCAAAAGGTAGAGTTTAATGCAGTATTACAAGCTTTTGAGATATTTAAATATTCTGTATTTAATTTATTTTCCGATAGTCAGTATATAGTTAATGCTATAGTATCCCTTAAAGTTGCTGGTAAGATTTCTCCTTTCTCTACTGTTTTCTCTTTACTTTCCAATATAAAAAGTCTAATCTGGGACAGAAAAGATCTATTCTTTATAAGACATATCAGGGCACATCCAAAAAGAAGATGATTTGACTCAAGGCCTTATCAGCTGATATCCAAAATTCCAGTTTGAATATCCTTACATCTGAGATAGAACCAGGATGCTTTTTTCATTATCTATTTTATTATTGCCCTTTCCCACATTCTATTTTGTTTTTTGAGCTCATACAGACCTAGTTTAATGTTTTGCTGATCAGTTCTATTTTTTGACAAAAGAGTTTTTGAACATTGCAATGGAGATTTCACGTGTAAAAAGTTATAAGGCCTTTACTATTAGGTTATGTGTTGTATGTATTATATTATGTGTGCACACTTGTGTTTTGTGTTATATGTTTGAATGTTCGTATGTCCATATATGATATATGATGAGCGCTCATAAAAAAAATGGATCCAAATATTTTTTTATTCACATTATTTAAATGGTTTAATTTAAATTGGGTAAAGAGCTGTTGAGGTTTGTTTTAAAATTTGAAAAAAAGGAGGTTAACAGATCTGTTTCCTTTCTTTCACCTTTCCTTTTCATTATATTTAATAATTATCTTCAAGACAATGTAAATAGTTAAGAAAATTGTTTTCTTTCAGTGCCTTCTGGAATGTTACATAATTTTTCTTTAGCCATTATTGCCAGAATTCCTATCTTCATCCCAGTGCTGGTGAAATCAAAGATAAAACCAATCTACAGCTTCTGCAATAGCCATCACTGAAATGCTTGCAGAACTTGCCTAGACACATTGAGAACTCTCCTGTATGCATTGTAAACTACCTGTTTGTGCAGCAACTTGTGGTAGTGTTCGGGTATATTTGCTGATGATGTCTTCGGTGGTACAATTTTTCCAAAAGGAGCTGTCAATTGGCTTGGTGTATCTTCCTCTCTTCTGTGTGTCATTATCGTCCAGCTAATGTTTGGGGGCCATTAGAGGTGAGGCAAAGAACCTCACCACCCCCCAGTGGTACAAAGACCTCTCCACAGGTGTTGCTGTAAACTGGACCAGTAGTCAGTGATGGGTAAGATCCAATTGCAATGGTACCAACTTAACGGGTAAGGACCATATGTACTATTGGACAACCTAAGGCAGGCACTGTCCCTAAGCCACATGTGTGTTGTTTAAACAGAGAGGGGGAGATGTTGAGAGCCACATCCGAAGGGGCCCCAGCAAAATTCCAGAAGCCAGCAAACTTCCAGCTGCTGGCTGATGATTGGCTCACAGCAACATCTAGCTGATTGGCTCCTCTGCGGTGATGCTCATTGGGCTGTTTCCCTGCCCTTTCAGACCACGGAGTTGCTCATTAGGGGACTTATTTGGCTTTGCCCACATGACCTAGCCAATCGGCCTCAAGAGCAGGAGGATTGTGGGAGGTGGAGAGAGGCTTGTGTGGGAGGAAGAGGCTTTTGGGAAGCCAGTGGTGGCAGTTGGGGCTCTGAGGGTTTTTCCTGAGAGGCTGTTTTGTTTGGCGTGTGTGGTTTTAAAAATAAAGTTAGTTTCTTTTGACAAGTGGCTCCTGATTGTGCCCAGCAAGACTGCGGCATTATCCGAATATTTCTACAGTAACTGCCCCAGTTTAACAGCAATGCAAGTAGACTCTTATGGGACATGATTTGTATTTTGATGTTCATTTTTATTCAACACTGGTACATTACTATTTCTTCAGTTTATGCACATCAGAGGGTATATACTTCTTGCACAAGTTGGCAAATTTATAGGCATTTGTTTCACTTTCAATCACTTCCTGCTTCAGAACACATGCATTACTCCAGGTTTCTTAACTGGTCTATTCGTGAGACTTCTTTCCAAACATATTATTTCCGATTTTCTTTATAATTGTTTAAGCAAAACTCACACACCCTTCATGATAAACCATAACTATCATTTCACAATTAGATGTATAACTGTTTGGAATGAATGATTGTATATCAATATAAGATTTCTTATATATTTTCTGATATCAATTCAATCCATGATTTAAAGTGGAACCAGTTATATTATTTATTCACAGTATGGTCTATTCATGCATTATCTATATTCATAGACACAGGGTACACCTCTTTGTACCCCCAAAACTAATTTATACGTTTTCAAAATATTGCTCCCAGTAATAGAGGAAGAAATACTCATGTCACCTGATCTAAATATGCATGTTATCACAGTAATATTCTGGACGCAAAATGCAAAATTCACACGTGTGATTGTACCAAAGCCTAAATGGACACTGAACATGGATTACTAAAAACATCCATGTCCAGCTTGCATAACGCTCTCAAATGTCAATCCTATCGGTGACTACATATTTGTTTCTTCCTAATATATTCAACCTCAAAACTGTTGAAAATGTCTAATACTATCACTCACCCTGTACTTTGCCTGTTTTCCTAATGTCTCTATTGATATCGGCTTTCCTACATATTTTCCCCAGTTCATCATTGTGACTGACCCTTCACATGTGCTGACATTGATATTCACTCTCTAACCAAAACCCAATTGCTAAAGAACTTTTGGTACAAATACTAAATTCACCCTTGTTCCAAAATCTACTGACTATCTTCCTGATCCTATTGATTATCTCTGTTTGAGTGGATGTTCTCCTCTACATTCAATCATCCAAGGTACAAGTCCTATGGCATTGTATATCGACTTATCTGAGACATGTGTGCAGAACGTAATTTAAAGCTATGTATCACAATCAATTGCCCAATGCACTTCTGAGCTTCAAATCTCACCTAGATTTCTGTTTACATACTTATATTTCACCTCTGTATTCCTATAAATATTGCAGGTTCCCAATACCATTATTCATCCCACAGAATGATTCCTAAACCAAATCGATCCTGTTATTATCCCTAACCATACACTCTTGCCTCAATCTAACATTACAAAAGAGCAGGGACAGAGTTCATCTTACAATACAGGAATGTAGGGGATCTTACAACTGCTGAGAACCTCAAATTTCTATGCAGAAATGATCCCTGGAGAAGATGTAGGCAGCTATGAAGGACCTGAGAGAGCAAAAGCCATCTTCCATGGCAAACACCTTGTGATAACGAAGGGATGTGTATGAATCAGCCTCTCTTTTCTTAATGTAGAGAAGATGGACCAAACCAGACCTGCGTGGAGAGGTGTTCCCGGGAGGCCATTGTTGATATACCATTCAAACTTGTCAAAGTGTCACAGGAAGTAGGGGCAGCCTCCATCTCATGAGACCCATGAAAGCAACTGTTAGGACAAAGTGGTTGCCAAGGCAGTGATCTCATTCAGTTCCTGAAGGAGGTGACCTACCTAACTTCGTTGGTGATGTAACTCTCTGAAATTGGGATCCAAGAAGCCAGGCACCCAGAGCCAGTCCCAGTCCCAGTCCCAGTGGTCGAACTTGTTTGGATTTACCAAGGACAGAGTCAGTCTTTCTTGGTACCTAATGATATGAGGATGGCCAAATGCCAGTAGAGCTCAGAAAAGGGGCCTTTCCCTAGATAGCAGGTATTGGCTCAATGCTGCCTGCTGACAACTTCGTAGAGTGGGCCAAGAAGAACAGATCTGAGACAGGCCAGGCCATTTTGGGGCAACATAGTATGGCCCACCAGTCAGAGGACACTCCAGATAGTCACAGACCTACTTGGGGGAAGGAGGTGCTTTTGTGGATGTGGATGTGAGTTTGTGGTTTTGTCTCATGTTCTGAAAATAGGTAGGAATGGTGGTTTGTATGGTTTGGAGTTGACTGTTTCTAGGAAGTCGTTTGGCAAGGCGAGTGTTTCTATGTCTGTGTATCCACTGTGTTCGTGGTTGTAGTCTTTAGAAAAGAGAATGCATCAATGGAGGTTTCCTGTCTAGTTGGAAGCTTCCCAGCATTCCTCCTTCCCACTTTATAAATGGACTGTGGCTTGCCTTATGGATGGGCAACACCTACTATCTTCCTAAGGTCCTCTACACAGCTTGATTTCTGGCCTCTCTCCAGAATAGGCTCATGGTTTTGTGGCCAAGATATGTACCACCTCCAAAATCTGTTACATGGCCATGTAATGGATAGCTGAAGGGAATGGGAACATCTCAGAAAACTCAGATATCAGTGTAACCAGTAAAGTCTCAGTTTAAAAACCTTGCTTTGGCCCATTTGCTTACCTATGGTTATGTTGCCCTGAATGTCAGGAAGGTATTTGCCTCAGGCCACCCCTTTCTGAAGCCTGAAGAAAACATTTTTCAAATGGAAATGAATGGGCATCACCTGTGGATCTTTGCTTAATTGCTTTGGAAAGAGATGTGTCTGAATCAGCCTCTTGGCCCTGTGTGAGGTTGGGGCTTTGATTCTCAGAAGGTGATAGATCTTAAGAAAGATCCCATGTGTGCTTGGGTGTTCTATTGCCTCCAACTCACATAAAGGATTTATACCCGACAATCAGTAGGATTAAATTGGAGAATCATAACAGTATTAACGGCAGGCCTATTTGATCACTCCTGGTTCACAGGAAGGGTGTCTAGGTCACCCTGACTTTAGGCAAATGAGGGGCAAGGGAGTTTATTTTGGAAACTGTCTTGGGCTTCGCCCCTCATGGAAAATTCCATTCAGAGGTTACGATGAGTGTCTATATGGAAGATGATGAGGGCCATGTGGCAGTGTTTTGGTTTTAATTGTGGTCATTTGTGTGCTGGTTGGAAGAGATGACTGGGTACACCTGGACCTGAACTCTGGTGTGATTCCCCTTAGAGACTGAGTTCTGGAACTGACTTCAGGGAAGTATTGCCATTAATTTTGGTGGGATTTTAGGAGGCCACACATGAGAGTCGCCCTTGGAAACTGAGATCTAGTCTCAGGGTGTCTTTCCACAGTGCACTGGGAATCTCCACCAGGATATAAGACGATTTTATTCTGAAAGACTTGGCAACCATAGTAAAGAGTCAAAACACATATTGAACTCACATTGAGTAGACATCAATGGGTCAGGCTTCATGTGACATTTTGGCCACTCGTTGGGAAGCGTTGCCTTTTAGAGTTCTCCAGTGCTTTCATCCTCACCATTTAATGGTTCCTGAATGAATTGAAAAACCAGTGCATCCAACTTGATACTTGAAAAATGGCTAGATAAATACCATGAAATTTTTGAAATTCCCATGACCAGGTGGCACTGGAGAACCTTTGGATGTCCTGTTGCTGATCATGAGTGTACCAGACAGTGCCTTGAATCACTGGGTTTCATGAAAATGGTGTAGAACAGAGATGCCAGTAAGTTGGAATTTGCTGAGTAGTGGGCCTAGAACAGTGGTGGGCAGGTGTGTGATTAAACATCTGTGTTGGTGTCATGTGGATTGGCCATTGGCTTCCAAATGGCTTTTGACTGACATGGTGCAGCCAGCAGACCCTTGCATGTAAAGGCATCTTGTTATATGGAGAGGTTTCAGGGCAATGTTCAGAATCAAGTTGCTAGGGACAAGGGGGAAGTCTATGTTGGATATAAGACTGGTTGGTGCATTCTCCTGGCAGACCCTGACCCACCACACATGACAGAACTCCCTCCAGCACTGTGTCCCAGTTGAACTACTTGTATTTCGTGAAGCAAACACCAAACTCCCATTGCAGCAGCTAGAAAGACCATGAAAAATGGAGGATGACCACATGGCTTCAGAGTCCACACAGGAAGACACTTAGCCCCCATTGGCCACAGTTTACATACAAAGAGAGAATTCTGCACTACTGCCTCATGTTCATTAAAGAATAAGAAAACATGTGCTCCAGGTTACATAGATGCAGACCCAGCTTTGATGGTCTCACTGCAAAGGAAGCTAAAGCTCCTGACTACAACATATATATCCAGTGCCCAAACTCAGAGGCAGTTTCTCATAAGTCTTCCGGTCAGCAGAGCACCATGTTTGTGAAGTGTTTACCCTGTCCCTTACTTTTGGAAACTCTTCTACCACCCCCAAAGTTGTGAACTCCTGAGCATATTCCATTCCAGATAAGTATTTATAGATTTTCTAACTCTTCTCCTCTAATTGTGTCTAACTTGGGGCGAAGGTAATGTCAAGGCATTGTTCTTGATGAGAGTGGGATGATTATTTTAGCACATATTTGCATAAACATTGGATTGATTTTCCTAATTTTCATTCGAAATACTGAATCACTCCCACTAACCCATACCCTACTAGACTCTATATTCTGACTCCTAATCCTAATATAATGGAGAAAAATAACCCAAAATGAATAGACATACAAGCATTTCAGAGGAGGCATGGTGTATAATTGGACTTGCCTTTTGCATTATGTAGAATTGGAGTTATAAATCTAGTCAATTTTTTGTTGAAATAGTTCTCCATGTGTTTTTTTAACTTTTGTTGTTTGTTGTTCAAAACATTATATAGTTCTTGATATATCATATTTCACACTTTGATTCAAGTGAGTTATGAACTCCCATTTTTATCCAGTATATAGTTTGCAAAATCATATCAGTTACGCATCCATTGATTTACATATTGCCATACTAGTGTCTGTTGTATTTTGCTGCCTTTCCTATCCTCTACTATCCCCCCTCCCCTCCCCTCCCCTCCCATCTTCTCTCTCTACCCCCTATACTGTAATTTATTTTTCCCCCTTGTATTTTTCCCTTTCCCCTCACTTCCTCTTGTCCGTAATTTTGTATAACCCTGAGGGTTTTCTTCCATTTCCATGTAATTTCCCTTCTCTCTCCCTTTCCCTCCTACCTCTCATCCCAGTTTAATGTTAATCTTCTTCTCATGCTCTTTATCCCTACTCTGTTCTTAGTTACTCTCCTTATATCAAAGAAGACATTTGGCATTTGATTTTTAGGGATTGGCTTCCTTCACTTAGCATAATCTGCTCTAATGCCATTCATTTCCCTGCAAATTCTATGATTTTTGTCATTTTTTAATGCTGAGTTAAACTCCATTGTGGCCTCTGGCGTGCGCCCAGGTTTCCGTTCCTGTCTTCCTGTTTGTTAATTTCTGGCCTATTTATTGTTGTGACCAGGACCTTAGTCAATGCCTTAGTCTGTCTTTTGCGTCTCTCATCTTCCCTTTGCTCCCTTTCTTTCTCTTTGTTTCTCTCATATAGTACACTTTCTCGGCTTCTCTGACTAAATCTCCCAAAGTCATATCTTGTGATCCCTCTAAGAGTTGTAACTTTCTTTTAATATCCAGGGCAGCTTGCCCAATGAAGGCCATCATGACAGATGCCTTTTGATCCTCTGCCTGAGGATCAATAGGGGCTCGAGCCTTTGACTGAGGGGGAAACCTGTCCTCAGGGAAGACTTAAAAAAGCGGAGCTTGCGATTGCCTCAGCAGACACCACCGAAAGACAGATCCAGGAGGAGAGTGGGGATGACACATGGTGAGTGACCCACCATGGGACAAGCAGTTTCGTCACATGATTTGTTTTTGTCAGGCCTCAAGGAGGCCCTCAAGACATAGGGGGCACATGTTAAGAAAAAGGACTTAAAATTATTCTTTTCATACATAGGAGAATTGTGTCCATGGTTTCCCCCTGAAGGGTCCATTGATGGTAGAAAATGGCTTAGAGTAGGAGACTGTTTAAACCATTTTTTTTTGTTGTTGTTGAAGAAAAAGTCCTAGAACAAAGGTATATTAGACCTTTTGTAGACATTAATATTTTATTAGATTTTTAAACACCTAGAAAAATTTGTAAGTTTAAATTTAAAGACATTTATATTTATCTGTTTATCCAATTTAAATCGAACCATTTAAATCACGTGAATTAAAGATCTTTGGATCCACTTTGAAATAGTAAACTTGCCTTAATTTGATTTTAATTGGAGTCAGTGGTCTTTTCTTGCATCCTGGTGTAATATTTTGTAGTTTCCCATCGAGATGACCCTGCCCCAATAGATCACAAGACCAGACTACTGGAAATTCTGAAGCTGGCCTTCCCTCCAGGGCTCCAGCATGAAGAGGCAATTTCCAAGGCCTTGGTGTGAGATTTTGGTCCAGGGAGCACTGCAGTGAACCACCGCCCTAAAACTATTAGCAAGCACATGGTGGAGGAGGCCTCCATAGGTAACTGGCGCCTATATAACATCTGATATCCGGTTAAGGGAGATCTCTTCTGATGACAGAGTGGTGTCCTGGGGAGACACACATATACTCCTGTCTGGTACAGTAACGAGAATCATTCTGTCCTCTGTTATGTTCTGTAGGGAATTCCTCTGAAAGCATAGAGAGGTGCCAATGGGCACGCAGGAGCTCCTATCCCAGAGCTTTAGCAAGACGTTGCATAGTTCCTCTGTTTTTCTGTTTCTGCACTGGTTTTCTGTTTTTTTGTGTGTTTTGTTCTGTGTTTCATATGTTTTTTTTTTTTTTTTTTGGTTTGTTTTAGTGTGTTTTGTTGTGTGATTTCTGTGGTAAAACTTAACTGAAAATGGGTAATAAAGCAAGTAAACTGACACCCATTTGGACTGTGTTTTAAAGAACTGTGATGAACTTTAATACCCTTTGTTAAGCAGGATGAGAGAAACCCCTAGCTGGCTGCCTGGAGCACACCCACTGCAGAGGGCAATGCCTGCTGGGGACCTAAGAACTGAGTATCTCCCAGGTTAACACGTGAAACTCCTTAAAACCCCTTGTCCCTTCAGATCGATAGAATCACAACCATTGGGCAGAGACCCCTGTTTTTCTCCTTTGTTAGCAAAGCAGTAAATCTCCCTTTTTCTTTTTCTCAAACCCTGTCCTCATTATTAAATTGGTATTAATTGGCTTCAAAATCAGGAACCAAACTTTAAGTTACAATTTTTGGTACCCCCCACACCCCGGAACTCTTTGAGAGCTGACTACTGAAATGTTAGGAGACGGAGCGTGCTTGGGGTGGAACCGAACAAGAGGAGCTAATCCTGTAAGTGAAAGGAGGGACTGAGGGACTTCCAGCAGCTGCCCAAGCCCTGTTGCTTCAGAGAATTACCTACTTCCTTCCCTGCACTGTAAGGATTTTGCCATCTCTGTTTTCTTAAAAAAGAGAAAAAGAAAAAGGGGACACTAAATACAGTAAATTCACCATGGAGACCCTTGATTTTACATTTCAGGTTGTCCCTCTGTGAAAACATCTGGTTCCCTTGTGGGAAAATCTATGGTGCCACTGGTGTAGGAGATTTTTCTCTTATCTGCTCTGGTTTAAAGGCTTCTGTCTGTAAGCCATAGTCTGGAGCTCCTTTCAGTCTGTCTTGTGTCTTTGTTTCTGGCCCTTTAAGACATGTGCAATAATGTGTTGATATTATAAATCATTTCTTGGGAATGATCTTAGCTGAATGTGTATCTAAATGATGATGTTTTATTGTAACAATCTGGCATCTGAATGGGTTTTTGAAGCATTGCACAATCTTGCAGTTAAAAGTCGGGTTTAGGAAATTGTTTAGTTTATGATTTCAGATAATTCATGCCAGAGAACTTAAATACTTAGGATGGAAAACTAGAGAACTCTACTTCCAAGTTGGCAAGTAACTTCCCAATCATTCAGGCTTTTTTTTCACCAATTTTTAATTGGGTAGCCTGGGAAAATGTCACTGTGTCTACCAGTGCATTAATTTGGACAAGGATAGTAAATCATAGTATGGTATCTGTTGACAAAACAAGATATAAAGATGTAAAATTTTGTAAACTGTGTCTTAAACTTGTATCATAAAATTTTGTGAATTTTGTCTTAAAATTGTATTATAATTTTCAACATCTGAACCTGAAAATTATGGTTGAAATGCCTTAGGCCTGAGGTGTCTGCTCAGAATAGCAGCTTTTTCCTGCTCCTTCCAGACCTCAGCCAGGACTTATGTTGAATGGCAAATGAAAGAGGCCTGCAAGCTCAGTAGGAGAGTGATCTGAGGCCTAAAAAAAATTAAATTGTATGGTATTTACTAATTAATGGACAGTCAATTTTTCTAGGACTCTTATTTTTTCCTTAGATTCTTTATTTTTTTTTGAGCTCATGATTTTGATCCTAAAAACCTAGGATGATGTTTTTCTGACTAGTTCTATCTTTGACTAACTGTGTAGTTTTTGAAACATTGCAATGGATATTTCACCTGGAAAAGCTACAAGGCCTTTACTATTATTATGTGTGCACAATTTTGGTATGTGTTGTATGTCTATATATTCATTTGTCCGTATATCATATATATGATACACAAATTAACATTTATAAAGAGCACTCATTAAAACAAAAACGCTCATAAAAACAAATTTTAAAAAGTGGATCCAAAGATCTTTAATTCAAGTGATTTAAATAGTTGAATTTAAATTGGATAAAGAGATAAAAATAAATGTCTTTAAATTTAAGCTTACAAGTTTTTCTAGGTGTTCAAAAATCTAATAAAATATTAATGTCTACAAATGTTCTAATATGCCTTGGTTCTAAGACTTTTCCTTCAACAAAAAAATGGTTTACACTGTTCAATATATTTGTCTAATATATTGATAAATAAGTAAAGTAAATTTGATATGGGATTACTCATTCATGAGTACTTTTGTTAGATATCTGATTGATTTACTAAGGTCTGTATAAGTTTGTACTAATGTCTGTATAAGATTGTAATAATCAGTCATGTGTTAAAGAGACAAAAATTTCTTAAAACATAAGTTTACCCATAACATTGTGTTTATTAAGTTTTATTTTTTCTAGAGCAAGCAACCATAAAAATTAAACAACTGATTAAATAAGAACTGTTATTTTAGAGCATTGTACTGCCATTTATTTAAAAGCTAAACTTGGTTAATGTAGAAACTTCAATGTAATTGTGATGCTATTAATGTGCTCATATCTTTCAGGTATACGAATCTGTAAGGTAGAAACTTTAAAAGAGCATTATTTCAAGCTGGTGTTCTGAAGTTGTATGGTAAAAAAATATATTGGGCATTCATTTACTTCTTATCAATAAGATATGTAAAGTTGTATGTTACTTTTTAAATTGGGGAACAATTTAAATGTATTTTTATGTTAATGAGAGTCTAATCTATATAAAGGTTAAAAACTTTCAGCCTTTCTTAAATTCATGTTTTAAATGTGATATCATATGGTGTTAACTAATGTTCATGTGACCTCAAATAATATATGTAATCTTTGTAAAATGATATTTAAAAAAACAAAGATCATCTTTAGAAGTAAAACACTTAAGTTTTATAAAGAGCCCTGCCTTACCTGAGATAAGGCTCTGTGTCCCATCTTAGTATATGTGAGAATGACTACGAAAGCAGTAGGTCAGATATTATTTCATTTAAAGTTATGTTCAAAAGTTGTTTTTTTTTCTGTCAAGATTTCTAGGATCTCAAACAGGGGATATAATGTATAACTCAGCTTAAAACTTCAGGGTAGCTATTACACGAACTAAGTATTTTTACTCTTGTTAAAAAATTTTATTTTGTAATTTCCTTATAAGTGATCTAAAGATTCCTTGTTAGTGTTTTACAGAAGTGTTGCTTTAAGAACACAACATGGGTTAATTTAAGATAATAAGTCATCACCTACAAGACAGACAGAATAATACAGATCCCAGTTAATAAAAAAGATAAATAATTATAAAGTTATAGACATTAAAGCCCAGTACTCTTAATATAAGGCTGTTAAAATTTATTTGCTGGATGATTAAGATTAGGATTTATATTAAAGTTACATGAAAAGGGACAAGAAAACCAATATTTGGCTCTTGCCCTCTGAGTCAGTCTGAATCCAGGGAACAAGGGACTTCTCAAAGACCTTTGCAACTCTGGGCCTCATATCTTCCCAATTAGGGAGATTAATGAGACCCCTGGAGAACAGAAAGCCAATCAGTGCATTTGCTAAGAAGAGGAGAGTCATCAGAGAAGGGAGACATCCCTGATGCTTCCAAGGGTAGCCACATGGTCAAGCAAGACCTGGACCCACCTAGCGCAAATGGCACTAGCAGAACTGAGAAGCTGCTCTCAAGTTTCCCCAGGAATGACTCCCATAAAAGCTCAGCTGACTGTTAACAATAGATAGAAACAAAAGTCAGTTTGACTGTTTCATGATAAACACTTAGGAAAGACAGTTAAAACCAAAATACAGCCATTCCTGGGCATTTTAAATAATAATATTAATAATAATAATTTTTTATACACATTATGTTAGCCTCCCAAAATAAGTAAGACTGGAGGCTACAAAGAAGGATTCCCAGAAAGGAATGCCTGATAACTATAAAAAGAGACTATCAAGAGGAGCTGCCAGAGGCAGAAATTTTTAGTTTAAGGCCTACAGATATTCCTAACCTACAGGTAGGGTTGGTGTTTGCTAGTACGATTATCCAGCCCTGAGTAACAGAATTAAAGGTTTCTCTATTACACACAGAGGTCATACTAGTAAAATGATTTTGCAAGATCAGATGATATTACATCATTAAACTGTATCTTATGGAGAGGGATAACTGTAACACTAAATGTTAAATATTAAGTTGACAGTCCTGATAACTGGGAATATTAAAGCCTGCTGAGGGAACTTCTATACAGTGACATGTTCCAGCTGCTGCAACATTTTTTCAGTACTCATGGTTCTTGTTTCTCACACAGAAGAACCCATCCCCAGATGAATTTACAACCTGTTCTTCCCCAACCAGACTTCAAAACGAACTGATTTCTAAAAGGCAACTCATGTTCCTCAACTGACTTCTAAAAAGCAACTCATGTCCCTTATACTGTGCCCACTCACGTCACTCTCTCTCAGCTCAGAAGAAGCCAAAATGAGTGACGCCTCTCGTCTTACAACTATGGAGCCAAAAATAAATAGAATATCAATATAAGTAATTAATTAAGTCAGGTAAAACCAGGAATCCAATTTTGGGTGAGTTCTAAAAATTTGGAGACTGTTACCTGAGGGATTAAAATTCCCTCATTGCTCTTTCCCTACCCTATCAAAAATTTGGAAGGGACACATTAAAAAAGGGGGAATGATTTGCATTTCTCTGACTGCTAGAGATGGTGAGCATTTGTTCATATACTTGTTGATTGATTGTATGTCCTCCTCTGAGAAATTTCTGTTCAGGTCCTTGGCCCATTTGTTGATTGGGTTATTCGTTATCTCATTGTCTAATTTTTTTAGTTCTTTGTATATTCTGAATATTAGCGCTCTGTCTGAAGTGTGAGGAGTAAAGATTTGTTCCCAGGACGTAGGCTCCCTATTTACCTCTCTTATTGTTTCTTTTGCTGAGAAAAAACTTTTTAGTTTGAGTAAGTCCCTTTTGTTGATTCTAGTTATTAACTGTTGTGCTATGGGTGTCCTATTGAGGAATTTGGAGCCCGACCCCACAGTATGTAGATCATAGCCAACTTTTTCTTCTATCAAATGCCATGTCTCTGATTTGATATCAAGTTCCTTGATCCACTTTGAGTTAACTTTTGTGCATGGCGAGAGTAAGGGATTCAGTTTCATTTTGTTGCAAATCTCACTCCAGTAAGATTGGCAGCCATTAGGAAGTCAAACAGCAACAAGTGCTGGGGAGGATGTGGGGAAAAGGGTACTCTTGTACATTGCTGGTGGGACTGAAAATTGGTGCGGCCAATTTGGAAAGCAGTATGGAGATTTCTTGGAAAGCTCGGAATGGAACCACCATTTGATCCAGCTATTCCCCTACTCGGTCTATTCCCTAAAGACCTAAAAAGAGCACACAATAGGGACACTGCTACATCCATGTTCATAGCAGCACAATTCACAATAGCAAGACTGTGGAACCAACCTAGATGCCCTTCAATAGACGAATGGATAAAAAAAATGTGGCATTTATACACAATGGAGTATTACTCTGCATTAAGAAATGACAAAATCATAGAATTTGGAGGGAAATGGATGGCATTAGAGCAGATTATGCTAAGTGAAGCTAGCCAATCCCTTAAAAACAAATGCCAAATGTCTTCTTTGATATAAGGAGAGTAACTAAGAACAGAGTAGGGACGAAGAGCATGAGAAGAAGATTAACATTAAACAGGGATGAGAGGTGAAAGGGAAAGGGAGAGAGAGGGGAAATTGCATGTAAATGGAAGGAGACCCTCAGGGGTATACAAAATTACATAAAAGAGGAAGTGAGGGGAAAGGAGAAAAATTTAAGGGGGAGAAATGAACTACAGTAGAGGGGGTAGAGAGAGAAGAGGGGAGGGGAGGGGGGAGGGGGGATAGTAGAGGATAGGAAAGGCAGCAGAATACAACAGACACCATAATGGCAATATGTAAATCAATGGTTCTGCAACTGATGTGATTTTGCAATCTGTATATGGGGTAAAAATGGGAGCTGATATCCCACTTGAATCAAAGTGTGAAATATGATATATCAAGAACTATGTAATGTTTTGAACAACCTACAATAAAAATTAATTTAAAAAATATTAAAAAGCAAAAAAAAAAATGGGGGGGGGGAATGATAAACCCAACCTGATCATTTATTAAAATTGGGAGCCATCTTGCCACAAAGTCATGAAAAGATAATTTTGCTTTCCTATAAATTACTGCAAATTCTGAATCTGCTTGGAATGCCTGTCCGTGCCTTGAACTCACCCATGCCTGGCTCTCTGACCAGATAGCAGCCCTCTCTGAAAATTTAGTGACACCTCATAAATATTGGCCTTCTCTGGCCAGACAACGACTCTCGTGATTCTCTAATGGTCCTCATAAATTCTGATGATGGGGCCAGCAAAAAAAAAAATTGTAAACTAGCAATAGCGTGATGCTTCTCCGAGTTCTGTTATCTGTAACCCCCCTTTTGTGTAACTTACTGGACTATAAAGCTGGGCTGTAGGAAAGGTGGGGTTGCTGTCTTGTTTCTGCCATTTTGAGAGGGATAGGCAGCTCAGCCAGTGGAAAAATAATAAGCTTGCTTTAATTTGATTTTAATTGGAGTCAGTGGTCTTTTCTCCTGTCCTGGTCAAACAGGTAAACACTCCACAAACATGGAGCTCTGCCGGCCTAAAACTTATTGAGAAACTCTCCCTGACCTTGGGCACTTGAAATATATGTTGTTGTCAGGAGCTTTAGCTTCTTTGTAGTGAGACCATCAGAGCTGGGTCTGCATCTATGTGACCTGGAGGACATGGTTTCTTATTTTCCAATGAACATGAGGCAGGAGTGCAGAATTCTCTCTTTGTAGGGAAACTGTTGTCACTGAAGGCTAAGTGTCTCCCCATGTGGTATGTGAAGCCATTTGCGCATCTTCCACATTTCATGGTGTTTCTTGCTGCTGCACTGGGGGTTTAGTATTTGCTTCATGAAATACAAGGAGATCAACAGGGACTCAGTGCTGGAGGGATTTCTCACACGTGTGGTGGGTCAGGGTCTCCAGGAGAATCCACCAATGAGGCTTATATCCCACATAGCTTGCCCCCTCAACCATTGCAACCTGATTCTGAACACGGCCCTGAAACCTCTAAATATAACAAGATGCCTTTATATGAAGAGATCAGACATATAGGGATTACTGGCTGCACCATGTCTGCCACAAGACATTTGGAAGTCAATGGCAGATCCAAATGGCCCCACCAGAGATATTTTATGACACAACTGCACACCACAGCTCTGGGTCACTACTCAGCAGGCGCCAACATACAGGATTCTTTCTTCTACACCATTTTCATGAAACCCAGTCAATCAAGGCACTCTCTGGTACACTCATGATCAGCAACTGGACATCCAAATGTTCTTCAGTGCCACTTGGTCATAAGAATTTCAAAAATTTCATGGTATTTATCTAGCCATTTTTCAAGGATGAAGTTGGATGCACTGTGAGTTTCAATTCTTTCAGGAACCATTAAATGGTGAGGAATTTCATTTCAATGAAAGCTCTGGAGGACTCTCACAGGCAAGGCTTCCCATGGAGTGGCCAAAAGGTCACATGAAGCCAGGCCCATTGAGGTCTACAATGCTAGGTCCATGTGTGTTTTGAATCTCAACTATGGTTGCCAAGTCTTTCAGAATAAAATCATGTGATATCGTAGCTGAGATTCCCAGTGTTCTGTGGAGAGCCACCTGGGCCTATATCTCAGTTTCGAATGGGGACTCTCATGCGTGGCCTCCTGAAATCCCAACACAATTCATGGCAATTCTTCTCTGAGGTCAGGTCCAGAACGCAGTCTCTAAGGGGAATCACACCAAAGTTCAAGCCATGGTGGACACAGTTATGTCTTCCAACTGCCACACAAATGACCACAATTAAAACCAAAACACTTTCACATAGCCCTCGTCTTCTTCCATGTAGACACTCATCAAATCCTCTGGCTGGACGTTTCCAAAAGGGGTGAAGTTCAAGACCCTGTCCAAAATATGCTCCCTCGCCCCTATGTTGCCTAAGGTCAGTGTGGCCTAAACACCTTTCCTGTGAACCAGGAGTGATCAAATAGGCCTGACCTTATTACTGCTCCACTTCTCCAATTTGAGGCCTACTGACTGCCAGGTATAAATTCTTTATATGAATGGGAGTCATGAAAAAACCCAAGCATCTATGGTCTAGCCTTTGCAGGCCAGGATGGAGGTCAGGAACCTTACAGAAGATGGCGAGAGACTTCATACACAATGACTGCTATTTTGACCATTTTGTATTTGTAGCACACATGGAATCTTACCTTAGATCCATCAGGTGTTAAGAATCTAAGCAGCAGCCTCACACAGGTTCACAAGGCTGATTCAGACACATCCCTTTTGGAAGCAATTAAGCAAAGAGCCACAGGTGATGCCCATTCATTTCCATTTGAAAACTGTTTTCTTAAGGCTTCACAAAGGGGTGGCCTGAGGCAAAGACCTTCCTGACATTCAGGGCAATGAAGCAATAGGTAAGCAAATGGCCCAAAGCAAGGATTCTCCACTGAGACTTCACTGGTCACATTGATATCTGAGTTTTCTGAGATCCTCCCATTCCCTTCAGTTATCATGTACATGGCCATGTTACAGTGCTTGGAGGTGGTACATATCTTGGACACAAAACCATGAGCCAATTCTTGAGAGTGGCCAGAATTCAGGAAGAAAACAGAAACGTAGTAAGATAGTAGGTGTTGCCCATCCATAAGGCAAGTCACAGTCCATGCGTTAATTGGGCAGGATGAATGCTGGGAAGCTTTCTACAAGACAGGAAACATCCATTGATGCATTTTCTTTTCTAATGTCTACAACCACGGACACAGTGGGAGAAACAGACATAGAAACACTCGCCTTGTCAAACAATCTACTAGAAAAAGTCCATTCCAATCCAAACAAACCACCTTTCCTACCTATTCTCAGAACATGAGACAAAACCACACACTCACACCCACACCCACAAAGGCACCTCCTTCCCCCAAGTAGGTTTGTAACTATCCAGAGTGTCCTTTGACTGGTGGGTCATACTATGTTCCCCTGATATGGCCTATCCATTCTCAGATCTGGTCTCCTTGGCCAACTCTGTGACGTTGTCAGGAGCATGTGGAGAGCCACTACCTACTTTCTCAGAAAGGTCCCTGGCATGTGGCCATCCTCACATCAGTAGGTACCAAGAAAGACTGATTCTGTCCTTAGTAACACCAAACAAGTGAGCCCACTGGGACTGGGACTTGGATTGGCTCTCAGTGCCTGGCTTCCTGGATCCCAAGTTTAAAGTGTTCCATCACCAAGGAAGTGAGGTAGGTTACTTCCTTCAGGAATTTAATGAGGTCACTGCCTTGGCAAACACATTGTCCTAACAGTTGCTTCCAATGGTTCCATGAGATGGAGGCTGCCCCTACTTCCTGTGACATTTTCACAAGTTAGAATGATATATAAATCAAAGGCACCAAGAAACAGCGCTCCACAAAGGCCTGGTTTGGTCCGTCTCCTGTACATTAAGAGAGAGGCTGATTCAGCCACATCCCTTCATCCTGACCAGGTTTTTTGGCAATGGAAGATGACTTTTGCTCTCTCAGGTCCTTCATAGCTGCCTACATCTTCTTCAGGGATCATTTCTGCATGGACCTATGAGGTTCTCAGCAAGTGGAAGATCCCCTACATCCCTATATTTTAAGGCCAACTCTGTCCCTGCTCTTCTCTAAAGTTAGATTGAGAGATCACTGTGTGGTTACGGTTAATAACAGTTTCGATTTGGGTTAGGAATCATTCTGCAGGATGAATAATGGTATTGGGAATCTGTGATATTTATAAGAATATAGACGTGAGTTAAAATTATGGAAACAGAAATCTATGTAAGATTTGCATCCCAGAAGGGCATTGAGACCTTCATTGGGATACTTAGCAATGTTATACTTTCTGCACAAATGTCTCAGATAAATCCATACACAATGGCATAGGACGTTGTACCTTGGATGATTGAATGTCGAAGAGAACCTCCAGTCAAAAAGGGATAGTCGGTGAAATTAGGAAGATAGTCAGTAGGTTTAGAAAGAAGGGTGAGAATAAGATTTGGAAAAAAGTTCTTTACCAATAGGGTTTCGGTTAGAGAGTGAATATTAATGTCAGCCCATGTTAAGTGTCAGTCACAATAATGAATTTGGGAAAATATGTAGGAAAGGAGGTATCAATAGAGACCTTAGGAAATCAGGCAAATTATTAAGTGAGTCATAGGATTAGGCATTTTCAACAGGGTTGAGGTTGAATATATAACCTTAGGAAGAAAGAAATATGTAGTCACCAATAGAATTGACATTTGAGAGCATTAGGCAACCTGGGCATGAATGTTTTTAGTAATTCATGCTCACTTTCCATTTAGGCTTTGTTGAAAATAAATAAAATAGGTACTTGTCTCTTCCTGTTTTTCTGTATGCTTAAGAAAACACTCTTGAAATCTTGAAAACTTTTTGCTAATCTTGTTCCCAGAATGTGCTGTCCCCAACTGCCAAACTGCAGAATGTACACCCTCACCCGTTTACATGCAAACCGCCCACTTGCCCTGACCCATCAATAAACTTCCCTCCCTGCCCTCTTCAAGAAAAGTATATAAGCTCTGCTTAAGCTGTTCTCAGTGCTCTCTGCTCTATTCAAGTGAGGTCTGAGCCCCAGAATTTTGGGTGCTTTGCTGTTGCATGAGACAGTGTCTTGGTGGTCTCTTCCTCCAATGGTCGCCTGACCATTACATCTGAGGGCCCCAGCGAGTTCCAGCAGCGTTGGACGAGAGACCCCCAATAGGCTCATCTCAGGTTAAGTAAGGCGCCACTTTCTTGTTTCAGGTTTCAGGTTAGGGATGGGCAAAATGGCTATTGGTGATGAGCATGAGCTCTCTCTGACGGTGGCTGACAGAAGTGTCACAGAGCCACAGGCCACGTCTCTGGGGGACGCCCCAGAGAACTCGGGAAACCGAGTAACAATAGTCTCCTAAACTCAGTGATATTTTGTTTTGGATTCGGTATTGTCAGCCCATCAGGTTTTCCTGGCTACTCAGTCCTGTTCTCAGTATTGGACGTCCATTGCCTGTCTTTATTGTCTTGTCTTGTCTGTGTCGTGTGTCATTGCTTTCACTATTTGTGTATCTTTCATATGGGACAGAACACTTCAATGCCTCTGTCCCTGAACCTTGATCACTGGACCAAAGTCTGCTTAAAGGCTCAGAATCTTCTTTTTTTCAGTAAAACGTCAGATCTGGAAGACTCTATGTGTCTCAGAATGACCCACCTTTGGAGTCGGATGGCCCCCAGAAGGATCTTTCTACTTCACACTAATTCAAAAACTCAGAGATATTGTCTTTCAGCCGGGGCCACATAGCCATCCAGATCAACAGCAATATATCTTTAGTTTGCAGGACCTCTGCAAATCTCCTCTTCCATGGTTGAAGCCTTTCCTTGTCCCTGTCCCCGCTCCTACTGGTTCTCCCACTTTTCTATCTCTCAAACCCTCTGCTCCCCCTCCTCCACCCTCTGTTGTCCCTGAGTCTCAAGACTCTACTGGACTCTCTTCCCCCTCCTTATGCCCTGCCCTTGTCCTCCAACCCCAAACACCCTCTAAGTGATTCCCCTGCTGCTGACTCAGACTCTCCACCATTGGAGGAATATAGGCCAGCCCAGCGCCCTCCAGGTGACTACCCCACGGCACACACAGCCCCTCCTTCCTTGGAGGTAGCTGGCCCGGCCAAAAGAACACAAAGTACTCGCTGGGGGGGTTAAACTTTGAAGTGGATACAGGGTAAGTATACTCAGCCCTTAAGGCCCCATTGGGCCATCTATCAAACAAAAAGGACTCTAGTTCAAGGGGCTAATTGGAGTAAATATGGGGCTTAGACAACTAAGAGGACCATGGATCTGGGGAAAGAAAAAATCCATCACTCGTTCCTAGTAATCCCAGAATGCCCGACCCCATTGATGGGCACACATCTGCTCAAAAAGCTCCAGGCCAGAATAACTTTTAACCCTGAAGGCCCCCAAGTGAAATTTCTAAATTTTTCAGTAAAAACTCCTATAGTCACGGCTTTTACTATGTCAGTAGAAGATGAACATCAACTTGTCAAACCCCCCAAGACTGATCAAACAGGCAAGCTACCCCGGAAATGGATAACAGATTACGCAGATGCCTAGGAAAAAAACTGCTGGGTTACACGTAGCCGTGAAACATCCTCCAATAACAGTGGAGTTAAAAACTTCAGCCCCCCCATCAATGTCAAAAAATATCCTCTGAGCAAAAAAGCTAAAGATGGTATAAGGCCCCATATTCAGAAATATCTGGCCTTAAGGGTCCTAAGGCCCTGTCATTTGAACTGGAACACTGCCCTGTTACCAGTATAAAAATCCAGGAACCGGGGACTATCGCACCGTTCAAGACCAAAGAAAGATCTACAACAGAGTGCAGGACATTCACCCCACAGTACATAATCTGTACAATCTGCTTAGCACTCTGAACCATGAGCGGAAATGGTATACTGTTCTGGACTTAAAAGATGCTTTCTTTTGCTTGCCTCTGCATAAAGATAGTCAGTTGCTATTTGATTTTGAGTGGGTAGACCCAGAAACCGGGACGTCTGGTCAACTAACATGGACTAGACTCCCACAGGGGTTCAAAAACTCCCCCACTCTCTTTGATGAAGCCCTCCACAGAGACCCCAACAACTTCAGAACTATGCACCCTGACGTCACCCTGCTTCAATATGTCGATGACCTGCAACTGGCAGCCAACACCAAGAAAAACTGTGAGTCTGGAATCCAATTATTATTATACGAGCTTGCTCAACTCTGGTATAGTGCTTCTGCCAAAAAAGCCCAAATTTGCCAGCAAGAAGTAATCTTCCTGGACTATTCCCTTAGGGGCAGTAAGCGATGGCTCACTGAGACCAGAAAACAATCCATTGAGCAGATACCACCCCCATCTAACAGCAGACAACTCAGAGAGTTTCTTGGGACTGCTGGCTTATGCAGCTTATGGATACCTGGGTTTGCGTCCTTATCTGCTCCTTTATACCCGCTGTTAAAGAGAGATGCCCAATTCTAATGGACCCCTGAGCACCAGCAAGCTTTTGATAACATCTAAGGACACTGACACTGAAACCCTCAACTTCACTGAGCCCAGCTTGCATCTTCAGAAAGCCCTAAACTAAGTTAAAAATGTACATCAACTCACTCACCTTGGTTCAAAGAAACTGCAGGCATTCCTGAAGGATCAAGAACAGAGTTTTCCACTAACCGACTCAGAGCGAAAGAAATAACTGAACGGGTAACAAAAGCCTGCCGGGTCTGTCAATTGGTTAATGCTTACCCTTCCAACTTTCCTGCAGGAAAGCACCTACAAGAAACCAGACCAGGACAATTCTTGGAAGTGGACATTACTGAAATTAAGCCAGGAAGTTATGGACTTAAATATCTCCTAGTCTTTGTAGATACATTTTCAGGATGAATTAATTGAAGCCTTCCCCCCCCCACACACACACACACAAAAAAACAACAACAACAAAATAAATGGCACAAATGGTGGTCAAGAAGATCCTGAAAGATATTTTTCTAAGATACGGACTGGCTAAGGCAATAGGGTCTGATAATGGACTGGCGTTAATTGCCCTGATAAGTCAGGGATTAGCCAGGACCCTGGGGATTAATTGGAAATTACATTGTGCTTATAGACCCCAGAGCTCAGTACAGGTAAAAAAAAAAAAATAATAGAACCATTAAAGAGAATTAACAAAATCAAGCTTAGAGATCGGCATAAAAGATCGATCTATTCTCCTGCTTTATGCACTGTTTCATGCAAGAAATACTCATACTCCTCTGTTTCCTTGTGTAACCTCACCCCCTATGAAATTCTCTATGGTCCCTCCTCCAGTAAGGGACCTAACCCAAACTCTAAGACCTAACGATCCCTTCCACACCCCCTTGCTTGACAGACTTAAAGCTCTTGAAAGAAATCAGCAATATCTGTGGAAACATCTGGCCACTGCCGACCAACCTGGGGACGAGGGGACTCCATATCGATACCAAGTAGGAGACTTCGTCTACATTAGACGACATCAGGTGTCATCCCTGGAACCCCACTGGAAAGGACCATATAAGGTGCTACATATAACACCTACAGTGGTAAATGTAGACGGAATCACTTCAAGGATCCATGTCTCTCATCTCTGGCCTGCGCCCTGTCCAAAATCTGACTGGAAACTGGAAAAGACTGGTAACACTTTCAAAGTGCGTATTCGCCATGTGGATAAGGCTACAGACTCTCCCCTTGGCCAAGAGTAGTCCTAACCCTCATCAGCCTGTTCAGCAGTAATGGCTGATCACAAATCCTACTGTACAAGAAGTATGGTCTATCTTGCATACAGCCCCTTTAGGGACATGGTGGCCATCTCTCCACCCAGACATTTGTCAGCTGGCTATAGGTCTTTCCTATTGGGATATCCCTGATGAAGGGGATCCAACTAAAATTCCAATAAATCCTTTCCGTATCATAGGTAATAGAAACAAACATTATGGATGTAGGGACACGAGAGCCAGATGCAGGTTGGCTAGCCTAGATTACTATGTTTGCCCAGCGGACTATCAAAGCCACAAACAGACATGGCTGTGTGGGGGAAATACCGACTTCTTCTGTAAGTCATGGGAATGTGAGCATACAGGGGTGCCTGGTGGAACCCAAACTCCTCATCAAATTCAATACACAGCATTGGCCATATTACCAATTACACAACCAATACCGATGGCCCCCAGAGGGGTCTCTAGATCCTAAAATTCTCCGTGACCTTTTTAACTTCGGCAAGTGCTCAAAGGGTGGAAGGAAATTCCCCTAAGTGGAGGCATTTTCCCTCCTTCCCTCACATCCTGAACTATGCTTATCCAATAGATCCTCACCCTCATCTTTCTGCTCCAGACTCTCTGCTGCCACTCCCACCTCAGCAACCTGATTTCTTCCCTCCAATTACTAGATCAAAAACCCAAACCGCCGGTTCTCAGATTATTGCCCCCTTGCTGAGGTAGCAGGTACTGAGGTACCCATCCACCCACTCACTACTCTCTTCTCCTGTCAGTGCCCGCACCAGGTCCCACCAGGTCCTCTTACCAGCTAACCCAAAGCTCAAACCAGCTAAGGAGAGCCCTCAGACCCCTATCCAAAATGTAATGAAAATGGCCTTTAAAGTTGCTCTGTCATCACTGAAAACAGGTTACTAAGAATTTAAAGTCCCTCACAGGCTTTTTGGGATACAAACTCCCATCTTCCCCTCTGCTCTATCTGTTCTACTGCTCAAGTTTTGTTGCCTGAAAAATTCCAAACCCCTTTCCCATTATTCTTTTACATGTCTCCTTCCTCATGCTCAGACCCAAGGTGCTGCTCTCAGACCCGCCTTCCCTGTCTTCCCCGTCTATACCAGGCCCACAGAAAAGTCTTAAATGACCTTCTCCAGCAGTCTTCACCATGGCTGACTTTAGGACTTTCAGCCAAAGAGTCCCTATAAAAGAGTTCAATGTAGATAAACTTCCCCTTTTCGTGTTTCCCTGTTCTATTTGGCCACTGGCTGGAAAAATCAGCACTCCTAAGCTAGACTCCCCCTTACTAGTTTTTCACAAAACATGTGAACAAGGCCTCTGGCCTTGAGCTGGGGCTTCACAGACATGGTTACATTTCTAAGATAAATAAGTTACCAAATGAGCTCCATTGTTACAGCTGGCAGTGAGAAAAAAAAAAAAGAGAAGAAAAAAGCTCTCCCACTCCAGGTGTCCTTAAAATGTTAACTTGCCCAGAACAGATGAAAAAAACAATAGAAACGAAAACTTCTTTTTGTGAACTTATGCAGACTGTGAACTTCTGAGCCCCTTCCCTTACATGTTGGGTACAAAATTCGGAAACTACCTAAATTTGGAGATCAGGTGACTAATTGATTACAACAGAAGCAATGCCCTCTAAATCCGTTGCAACCAAATAGGTATGTTTCGCTGTCTTCGGTGCTATCTTAGGTGCCTTGAATTGTCCGTCCTTACAACAGTATAATTCTATATACTTAAACATTTTTTATGTTTTCATAAAATGGTCAACAGATGTGATTAATTATGTAATGTTCAGATGTTTCCCAGAGTGCTCTATCATGAGGCAGGTTAATTTAAATATCAAATACGGGGGCATACAACCCGGTTCCTCTGGGAACCTGTATCCCTCACTTTAGCCATCCTATTAGGAAAAGGAGCTGCTGCAGGTGTGGGCACAGGAATCACTGTCCTAGTCCATGTGACACAACAAATGACCCGATGAGAAGCAGCAATAGACCAAAATTTAAAGATATTAAAAACCTCCATCACAGTTTTATAGGAATCTTTAACCTCTCTCTCTGAAATTGTTTTACAGAACATGCGAGGGTTGGACCTCCTCTTCGTGAGAGAAGGGGGCTTTTGTGCTGCATTGAGGGAAAAAGTTGATTTTATGCCGACCATACTGGAGTTGTAAAAAAATCTATGAGTAAATTAAGAAGATGCCTAGAAGAGCATCAACAAGAGAGAGATGCACAAAAAGGGTGGTTTGAGTCTTTGTTCACACAGTCCCCCTGGTTAACTACGCTTTTATCAGCCCTGGCCAGTCCATTAATAATCCTCATTTCATTGCTAATTGTAGGACCCTGTTTGCTCAACCATCTAGTTTCCTTTCTACAAGCTTAAATTGGATAAGTTAAACTTATGGTAATCAGACAACAATATACCTCACTAGAAGACATAAAATGTGAGACCCCGCAATGCTCATTTTTATGATTAAAATTAAGCAGAATAAGAAGTGGGGAATGAAAGGTTAATAAAATATGTACTTTTAACTTCTTGTTTTTCTGTATGCTTAACAAAATACTGATGAAATCTTGAAAACTGTTTGCTAATCTTGTTTCCAGAATGTGCTGTCCCCAATTGCCAAACTGTTGAATGTACTCCCTCTCCCATTGGCATGCAAACCACTCACTCGACCTGACCCATCAATAAATTTCCCTCCCTGCTCTCACCACGTAAATTGCATAAGCTCTGCTTAAGCTGTTCTTAGGGCTCTCTTCTCTATTCAAGTGAGCTCTGAGCCCCAGCATGCTGGACCCACAATAAACCCTTTGCTGTTGCATGAGACAGTCTCTTCGTGGTCTCTTTTCCGACGCTCGCCCGACTTTACATTGGTACAATCATAAGTGTGAACATTCCTATGTGTGTCCAGAATATTACTATAATAAATAATATATGTAGATCAGGTAATAGGAGTTTTTCTTCCACCATTTATGGGAGCAATATTTTGAAGATATATGAATTAGTATTTTGGGTAGAAATAGGTGTACCATTTGTCTATGAATATAGAGATAATGCATGAATAGACAATACTGTGAATTAATAATATTACTGGTTCCAACTTTAAATAATGGATTGAATTGATATCTGAAAATATACAGGAAACCTTATATTGATATACTACATTTAATCCTACCCATTATACATCTGAATGAAATATTAGGGTTATGGATTTTCATGAAGAGTGTTTGAGTTTTGCTTCAAAAGTGATTATGGAAATTGAAAATAATGTGTTTGGAAAGAAGTCTCATGAAAAGACCAGTCCAGAAACCTGGAGGTATGCATGTGTTCTGAAGCAGAAAGTGATTTAAAGTGAAACAAACGCCTATATATTTGCTAATTTGTGGATGATAAATATATACGATGATGTGCAGAAATTGAAGAAATAGTAATGTACCAGTGTTGAATAAAAATGAACGTTAAAATACACATCATGTCCCATAGGAATCTACTTGAATTGATGTTAAACTGTGTCCGTTAATGTAGAAATATTAGAATTTGTATGCACCATTCACTGAAGTTAGTTTTCAGTACTAGGAAACAAATATGTATTTCAGGTAGATGAGTATTTCTGAGAATAATCTTGTGAAAAGTTGATTATAAATCCACATACATGAACATGAATGAATTCAGGGAGTGTATAATAAGACTCATACATTTCATATTTTGAAAAATCTGGAGAGTATATATATATATATATATATATATATATATATATATATATATATATATATACACACACACACACACACACTCACACAAACTGAGACTATAAAAATAGCAATATATATGCCAATTGAAATTCACCATGAAATATACATCATCCACAGATTCAAAAATATTCATGTTACTGAAGATAGATTTATGTATAATGTTGTTTAACTAGGAAGTTTACCCATACATTAAATTTTCAGTTCCAACAGCATTTAGGAGGAGTAATCTCTTCTCACATTTTGTATCTGCCAAGTCAGCCACCTCACAAGAATGTACGTGTGATACCAGGTAGGATTCTATATGTGCATATAAAAATACATGTGCTGAGTAGGCTACAGAGAGAGGGAGACAGGAATTCACATATTTGTTAACTTTAAAAACACATGGATAACTATTTCAACAGAAAATTGACTAGATTTATAACACATACCCTTTTTTATGCAAAAGGCAAGTCCAACTATACACCATGCTTCCTCTGAACTGCTTGGATTTCTATTCTGTTTGGGTTATTTTTCTCCATCATATTAGGAGTAGTAGTCAGAGCCCAGTAGGTTATGAGTTAGTGTCAGGGATCAGTATTTCAAATGGAAAGTAGAATAATGAATCAAATGTGTATGCAAATATATGCTACACAAAAATCTTCCCACTCTCATCCAGAACAAATCCTTGACATTACCTTCGCCTGAAGTAAGTCACAATTAGAATAGAAGAGTTAGAAAATCTGTGAATACATATCTTGAGTGGAAAATGCTCAGAGTTCAGAACCTTGGAGGTGGTAGAGGAGTTTCCAAAAGTAAGGGACATGGTAAACACTCCTCTAACATGGAGGTCTGCTGGCGTAAAGACATCTTGAGAAACTGCCTCTGAGGTTGGGCACTTGAAACATACGTTATTTTCAGGAGCTTTAGCTTCCTTTGTAGTGAGACAATAAAATCTGGGTCTGCATCTATGTGACCTGGAGGATATGGTTTCTTATTTTCCAGTGAACATGAGGCAGCAGTGCTGAATTCACTCTTTGTAGGTAAACAGTGGCCACTGGGGTCTAATTGTCTCCCCATGTGGACTGTGGAGCCATTTGGTCATCCTCCACTTTTCGTGGTGTTTCCTGCTGTTGCACTGGGAGTTTGGTATTTGCTTCACAAAATACAAGAAGTTCAACAGGGACACAGTGCTGGAGGGAGTTCTGTCACGTGTTGTGGGTCAGGGTCTGCAGGAGAATGCAACAACCAGGCTTCTTTCCCACATACTTTGCCCCCTTGTCCATAGCAACATGATTCTGAACATGGCCCTGAATCCTCTCCATATAAAAACATGCTTTTACATATTCGGGTCTCCTGGCTGCACCATGTTAGTCACAAAAAATTTGGAAGCCAATGAGAAATCCACATGGCCATAACACAGATGTATTATCACACAACTGCAGACCACTTCTCTAGGCCCAATACTCTGCAGGCTCTAACTTGCTTGCCCCCATGTCCATAGCAACTTGATTCTGAACATGGCCCTGAAATCTTTCAATATAAAAACATGCTTTTACATATACAGGTCTCCTGGCTGCACCATGGCAGTCACAATGAATTTGGAAGCCAATGGCAGAACCACGTGGTCACAACACAGATGTATTATCACAAAACTGCACACCATTTCTCTAGGCCAACAACTCTGCAGGCTATAACTCAATGGCATCTCTGTTCTACACCATTTTAATGAAACCCAGTGAATTAAGGCAGGGTCTGGTACACTCAAGATCAGCAACAGGACATCCAAAGGTTCTCCAGTGCCACCTGGTCATGGGAATTTTAAAAATTTCATGGTATTTATCTGGCCATTTTTCAAGGATGAAGTTGGAGGCACTGTGGGTTTCAATTCATTCAGGAACCATTAAATGTTGAGGAAGTTCATTTCAAAGAAAGCTCTGGAGAACTCTCACAGGCAAGGCTTCCAAAAGAGTGGCCAAAAGGTCACATGAAGCCAGGCGCAGTGAGGTCTCCAATGTGACGTCCATGTGTGTTTTGACTCAAAACTATCCCTGCCAAGTCTTTCAGAATAAAATCATGTGATATACTGGCTGAGATTCCCAGTACTCTTTGGAAAACCACCCTGGGCCTAGATCTCAGTTTCCAAGGGTGACTTTCATGCGTGGCCTCCTAATATCCCAACACTTTTCATGGCAATACTTCTCTGAGGTCAATTCCAGAACGCAGTCTCTAAGGGGAATCAAACCAGAGTTCAAGCCCAGGTTGACCCAGTCATCTCTTCACACCGCCAATCAAATGAACACAATTAAAAACAAAACACTATCACATGGCCCCATCTTCTTCCTTATAGACACTCATCATAACCACTGGTTGGAGCTTTCCATGAGGGGCACATTCCAAAAGAGTGTCCAAAATAAGCTCCCTTGCCCCTCATTTGGCTCAAGTCAGGGTGGGAAGGACACCCTTCCTGTGAACCAGGAGTGATCAAATAGGCCTGTCATTAATACTGCTCCGCTTTTCCAATTTGAGGCCTTCTGACTGTGGGGTTTAGATTCTTTATGTGAACTGGAGTCATGAGAAAAGACAAGCACCTCTGCAGAGATTTGAAGAACTCATTTGACCAAAAGGATCGCTATTCTCACTTGATTGATTTCAGGAACCTACAGAGAAAGGCAATAGAATTCATTCACAATGACTGAAATTTTTTGCGAATTTGGTTTTGGTTTCACACATGGGATCTTTCTTTAGATCCATCAGGTGCTGAGAATCTAAGCCACAGCCTCACACAGGGTAGAGAGCCTGATTCAGACACATCCCTTTCCGAAGCAATTTAGCAAGAGCCACAGGTGATGCCCATTCATTTCCATTTGAAAACTGTTTTCTTCAGGCTTCACAAAGGGGTAGCCTGAGCCCAACATCTTCCTGACATTCAGGGCAACAGAACAATAGGTAAGCAAAAGGCCCAAAGCATGGTATCTCCACTGAGATTTTTCTGGTCACACTCATATCTGAGTTTTCTGAGATACTGGCCATTCCCTTCAGGTATCCAGTACATGGACATGTCAAAGACCTTGGAGTTGGTACATATCTTGGACACAAAACAATGAGACTATTCTGGAGAGTTGCCAGAATTCAGGAAGAAAACAGGGACTTAGGAAGGTAGTAGGTTTTGCCAATCCATAAGGCAAGCTGCAGTCCATTCATAAATTGGGCAGGATGAATGCTGGGAATCTTTTTACTACACAGGACACATCCATTGTTGCATTGTCTTTTCTCATGTCTACAACCACGGACACAGTGGGATACACAGACATAGAAACACTCACCTTGTCAAATGACTTACTAGAAATAGTTCACTGAAAACCAAACAAACCGCCTTTCCTACCTATTCTCAGAACAAGAGACAAAACCACACACCCACACTCACAATGGCACCTCCTTCCCCTAAGTAGGTCTGTGACTATCCGGAGTGTTCTCTGACTGGTGGGCAATACTATGTTCCCCCGAAATGGCCTGTATTCTCTCAGATCTGGTTTCCTTGGCCAACTATGTGAAGTTGTCAGGAAAAAGTGGTGAGCCACTACCTGCTTTCTCAGGAAAGGTCCCTCTTCAGAGCTCTCCTGGCATTTGGCCATCCTCACATCAGTAGGTACCAAGAAAGACTGACTCTGTCCTTGGTAAATCCAAACAAGTGAGCCCACTGGGACTGGGACTGGAACTGCATCTGGGTGCCTGGCTTCTTGGATACCAAGTTCAGAGAGTTCCATCACCAAGGAAATGAGGTATGACACTTTCTTTGGAACTGAATGAGGTCACTGCCTTTGCAACCACTTGGTCCTAACAGTTGCTTCCAAGGGCCCCATGAGATGGAGGCTGCCCCTTCTTCCTCTGACACTTTCACAATTTAGAATGGTATATCAACCATAGGCACACACACAGGCCTGGTTTGGTCCATCTTCTCCACAATAAGAAGAGAGAGGCTGATTCAGACACATCCCTTCATCCTGACCAGGTGGTTTGTCATCGAAGATGACTTTTGCTCTTTCAGGTCCTTCATACCTGTCTACAACTTCTCCAGGTATCATTTCTGCATGGACCTTTGAGGATCTCAGCAGGTGGAAGGTCCCCTACTTTTCTGTATTGTAAGAACAACTTTGTCCCTGCTCTTCTGTAAAATGAGATTGAGGGAACAGTGTATTTTTGGGTTAATAACAGGTTTGATTTCGATTTGTGTTAGGAATCATTCTTCTGGATGAATAATGGTATTGGGAACCTGGTATATTTACAAGAATGTAGAGGTGAAATATAAGTATGAAAACAGAAATCCAGGTATGATTTTAAACCCATAAGGGCATTGGGCCCTTGATTGGGATACTTAGCTTTGAATTATGTTCTGCACAGATGTCTCAGATAATTTGATATACAATGGCATAGGACCTTGTACCTTGGAAGATTGAATGTAGAAGAGAACATCCCTTCAAAAAGGGATAGTCGGTAGGATTAGGAAGATAGTCGGTCGTTTTAGGAAGAAGAGTGAGTATATGATTTGGAACAAAAGTTCTTTAGCAATAGGATTTCAGTTAGAGAGTGAATGTATATGTCAGCACATATGAAGAGCCAGTCACGATGATGAAGTGGGGAAAACATGTAGAAAAGAAGATATCAATAAAGATATTACGAAATCAGGGAAAGTATAAAGTGAGTGAGAGGATTAGACATTTTCAACAGGCTTGAGGTTGAATCTTAGAAAGAAACAAATATGAAGTCACCAATAATATTGACATTTGAGAGCATTAGGCACCCTGCACATGGATGTTTTTAGTAATCTATGTTCACATTTCATTTAGGCTTTGCTTGGTTCAATCATAAGTGTAACATTTACATTTTTGTCCAGAATATTATTGTGATAATATGTATATGTAGATCAGGTGACATAAGTATTTCTTCCACCATTTTTGGTAGCAATATACTGAAGACATAAAATTAGTATTGGGCGTACAAAGAGGTGTACCCTATGTCTATGAATATAGAGATAAAGCATGAATAGACCATACTGTGAATAAGTAATATAACTTGTTCCGACTTAATATAATGGGATGAACTGATATCTGAAAAATTACTGGAAATCTTATATGCATATACAATCATTCATTCCAACCAGTTATTCATCTAATGTCAATATTAGTGTTTTGGTTTATCATGAAGAGTGTGTGAGTTTTACTTCAAAAGTGATTATGGAAATCGAAAATAATGTGTTTGGAAAGAAGTCTCATGAAAAGACCAGTCAAGAAACCCTGACAATACATGTGTTGTGAAGTAGGAAGTGATTAAAGTTTAAAGAAATGCCTACAAATTTGTGAACTTGTGGATGAAATACATATCTTATGATGAGCAAAAACTGAAGAAATAATAATGTACCAGTGTTGAATATAAATGAACATCATATTATATATCATGTCCCATTGGGATCTACTTGCATTGGTGATAGACTGGATCAGTTCCTGTAGAATTATTAACATTTGTATGCACCATTCACTGAAGTTAGTTTTCAGTACTAGGAAACAAATATGTATTTAAGGTGGATGAATATTTCTGAGACTAATATTTTGGAAAGTTTATTATAAATCCACATGCATGAACATGAATGAATTTAGAGAGTGTATATAAGACACATATATTTCATATTTTGAAAAATCTGGAGAGTGTATATATATATATATATATATATATATATATATATATATATATATATATATACACACATACCCACACACACAAAAAAAAACCACACACAGACATTTAAAAGTAGCAATATATATGCCAATCAAAATTCATCTTTAAATATATATCATCCACAGATGCAAAAATATTTATTTTACTGAACATGAGTTTATGTATAATGATGTTCTACTAGGAAGTTCCCCTATAGGTGGAATTTTCAGTTCCAACAGCAATTTGGAGGAGTGATCTCTTCTCACAATTTGTATCTGCCAAGTCAGCCACCTCACAAAAATGTACATGTGATACCAGGTAGGATTCTATAAGTGCATATGAAAATACATGTGATGAATAGGCTACAGAGAAAGGGAGACAGGAATTCATATATTTGTTTAATTTAAAAAACACATGGTGAACTATTTCAATTAAAAATTGACTAGATTTATAACACCTACCATTTATCATGCAAAAGGTAAGTCCAAGTATGCAGCATGCCTCCTCTGAACTGCTTGTATTTCTATTCTGTTTGGGTATTTTTCTCCATCATATTAGGATTAGTAGTCAGAGGATAGTAGGGTATGGGATAGTGTCAGGGATTCAGTATTTCGAATAGAAAATTGAAAATGAATGCAATGTGTATGCAAATATGTGCTACACAAATATCTTCCCACTCTCATCCAGAGCAATGCCTTGACATTACCTTCGCCCCATGTATGACACAATTAGAGCAGAAGAGTTAGAAAATCTGTGAATACATATCTGCAATGGAAACTGCTCAATTTTCACAAATTTGGAGAAGGTAGAGGAGTTTCCAAAATTAAGGGACAATGTAAACTCTCCACAAACATGGAGCTCTGCTGGCCTAAAGAGTTCTTAAGAAACTGCCTCTGAGGTTGGGCACATGAAATATATGTTGTTGTCAGGAGCTTTAGCTTCCATTGTAGTGAGACCATCCAAGCTGGTCTGCATTTTTGTGACCTTTGTGAGCACATGGTTTCTTGTTTTCCAATGAACATGAGGCAGCCTTGCTAAATTCTCTCTTTGTAGGTAAACTGTGACCAATGGGGGCTAAGTGTCTCCCCGTGTGCACTGTGAACCCATTTGGTCATCCTCCACTTTTCGTGCTGTTTCTTGCTGCTGCACTCGCAATTTGGCATTTGCTTCATGAAACAAGGAGTTCAACTGGGACACAGTGCTGGAGCGAGTTCTGTCACGTGTGGTGGGTCAGGGTCTGCAGGAAAATGCACCAACCATGCTTCTATCCCACCAGCTTGCCTCCTTGAGCATAGCAACCTGATTCTGAACATTGCCCTGAAACTCCTACATATAACAAGATGCCTTTTGAGAGAAGGGTCTGCTGGCTGCACCATATCAGTCATAATCCATTTGGAAGCCAAAGGCAGATCCACATGGCCAAACCACAGATTTTTTATCACACACCTGCCCACAACTTCTCTAGGTCCACTACTCAGCAGGCTCGAACTTACTTGCATCTCTTTTCTATACCATTTTCATGAAAACCAGTCAATCAAGGCACCTTCTGGTATATTCATAATCAGAAACAGGACATCCAAAGGTTTTCCAGTGCCACCTGCTCATGGGAATTTTAAACATTTCATGGTATTTATCTAACCATTTTTAAAGGATGAAGTTGGAGGCACTGTGGGTTTCAATTCATTCAGGAACCATTAAATGTTGAGGAAACTCATTTTAATGAAAGCTCTCGAGAACTCTCACAGGCAAGGCTTCCAAAAGAGTGGCCAAAAGTTCACATGAAGCCAGGCCCATTGAGGTCTACAATATGAGGTCCATGTTTGTTTTGACTCTCAACTATTGCTGCCAAGTCTTTCAGAATAAAATCATGTGATATCCTGGCTGAGATTCCCAGTGCTCTGTGGAAAGCAACCCTGGGTCAAGACTCATTTTCCAAGGACTCCATGCGTGGTCTCCTAAAATCCCAACACAACTCATTGCAATACTTCTCTAAGAATAGTTCCAGAATGCAGTCTCTAAGGGTAATTACGCCAGAGTTCCAGCCCACGTGGACCAATTCATCTCTTCCAACCGCCACACAAGTGACCACAATTAAAACCAAAACACTCCCACATGGACCTCATCTTCTTCCATATAGACACTCATCATTACCTCTGGCTGGAGGATTCTATGAGGGGCACAGCCCAAGACAATGTCCAAAAGAAGCTTCCTTACCCCTCATATGCCTAAAGGCCCGGACTCCCTTCCTGTGAACCAGGAGTGATCAAATAGGCCTGCCGTTAATACTGCTCCACTTCTGCAATTTGTGGCCTATTGACTGTGGGGTTTAGATTCTTTTTGTAAATGGGAGTCATGAGAAAACCCAAGCACCTATGGGCTAGACTCTGCAGGGCTTTGAAGAACTCATTTGACCCGAAGGATCCCTATTCTCACTTGATGGAGGCAGGAACATTACAGAGGAAGACGAGAGACTCCATCCACAATGACCGCTCTTTTGGCCATTTTGGTTTTGGATGCACACATGGGATCCTTCTTTAGACCCATCAGGTGCTGAGAATCAAAGCCACAGCCTCACACAGGGCCAAGAGGCTGATTCAGACACATCCCATTCTAAAGCAATTAAGCAAAGAGCCCAAGGTGATGCCCATTCATTTTCACTTGAAAACTGTTTTCTTTAGGCTTCAAAAAGGGGTGGCCTGAGTCAAAGAACTTCCTGACATTCAGGGCAACAGACAAATAGGTAAGCAAAAGACCCAAAGCAGGATTTCTCCATTGAGACTCTCCTGGTCCCAATGATATCTGTGTTTTCTGACATGCTCTCATTCCCTTCAGCTATCCAGTACATAGCCATGTCACAGATCTTGGAGGTGGTTCATATGGTGGACATAAAATCATAAGCCTATTCTGAAGAGTGGTCATAATTCTACGAAGAAAACAGGAACTTTGGAAGATAGTAGGTGTTGCACATCCATAAGGCAATCCACAGTCCATTCATAAATTAGGCAGGATGAATGCTGAGAAGCTTTCTACTAGACATGACAAATCCATTGATGCATTCTCTTTTCTAATGTCTACAACCACAGACACGGTGGGATACACAGACATAGAAACACTTGCCTTGTCAAAGCACTCAGTAGACACAGTCCATTCCAAACCAAACAAACTGCCTTTCCTACCTATTCTCAGAACATGAGACAAAACCACAAACTCACACCCACAACCACAAAGGCACCTCCTTCCTCCAAGTAGGTATGTGACTATCTGGAGAGCCCTCTGACTGGTGGACCATTTTATGTTCCCCCGAAACGGCCTGTCCTGTCTCAGATCAGGTCTCTTTGGCTAACTCTGTGAAATTGTCCGGGACCAGCAGTGAGACACTACCTGCTTTCTCAGGAAAGGCCCCTCTTCAGAGCTCACCTGGCATTTTGCCATACTCACATCAGTATTTACCAAGAAAGACGGACTCTGTCCTCTGTAAACATAAACAAGTGAGCCCACTGGGACTGGAACTGGGACTGCCTCTGGGTGCCTGGATTCCAAGTTTAGAGTGTTCCTTCAACAAGAAAATTAGATGAGGTCACTTCTTTCTGGAACTGATTGAATTTGCTGCCTTTGCAACCACTTTGTCCTAACAGTTGTTTCCAAGGGTCTCATGAGATGGAGGCTGCCCCTATTTCCTGTTACAATTTCACAAGATAGAAAGTTATATCAACCATAGGCACCTGGGAACAGCTCTCTACATAGGCCTGGTTTGGTCCATCTTCTCTACATTAAGAAGATAGAGGCTGATTCAGACACATCCCTTCGTCATGACCAGGTTGTTTGCAATTGAAGATGACTTTTTCTCTCTCAGGTACTTCATAGTTCCCTATATCTTCTCCAGGGATTATATCTGCATAGACCTTTGAGCTTCTCAGCAGGTGAAAGTCTCCCTACATTTTGTATTGTAAGACCAACTCAGTCCTGCTCTTTTGTAAAGATAGATTGAGGGAACAGTATATGGTTAGGGTTAATAACAGGTTCGATTTGTGTTAGGGATCATTCTGCTGGATGAATAAGAATATTGGGATTTTGTGGTATTTATAAGAATATAGAGGTGAAATATAAGTATGACAATGGAATTCTAGATAAGATTTGAAGCCCAGAAGTGCACTGGGCACTGGAGTGGGAAACTTAGCTTTGAACAATGTTCTGCACAGATATCTCAGATAAATCGATATATAATGGCAAAGGACCATGTACCTTGGTTGATTGAATGTGTAAGAAAACATCCAGTCAAAAAGGGATAGTCGGTAGGATTAGGAAGATAGTGTAGGTTTAGATAGAAGAGTGAGAATAGGATTTGGACCAAAAGTACTTTAGCAATAGAGTTTTGGTTAGAGAGTGAATGTAAATGTCAGCACATGTGAAGAGTTGGTCACAGTGATGAACTGGAAAAAATATGTAGGAAAGCATTTATCAATAGAAACATTAGGAAATCAGGCAAAGTATAAAGTGAGTGATAGGATTAGACATTTTCAACAGGTTGAGATTTAATATATAATCTTAGGAAGAAACAAATATGTAGTCACCGACAGGATAGACATTTGAGAGCATTAGGCAACCTGGACATGGATGGTTTTAGTAATCCATGCTCACTTCCTATTTAGGATTTGGTACAATCATAAGTGTGACATTTGCGTTTTGTGTCCAGAATATTACACTGAAAAAATGTATATTTATATCAGGTGACATGAGTATTTCTTCCACCATTTCTGGAAGCAATATGTTGAAGACATATAAATTAGTATTGGGGGTACAAATACGTGCACCCTGTGTCTCTGAATATAGAGAAAATGTATGAATAGACAATAGTGTGAATAAAGAATATAATTGGTTTCAACTTTAAAAAATGGATTGAAGTGGTATCTGAAAATATAAAGAAAATTTTATATTGATAAACATACATTCATTCAAACCAATTATACAACTATTTGTAATATTAGGGTTATGGTTTATCATAAAGGGTGTGAGTTTTGCTTCAAAATTGATTATGAAAATCGAAAATAATGTGTTTGGGTAGAAGTCACATGAAAAGACCAGTCAAGACACCTGGAGGAATACATGTGTTCTGAAGCAGGAATTGATTGAAAGTGAAACAAATGCCCATAAATTTGTGAATTTGTGGATGAAATATATATCCTATGATGTCCATAATACGAATAAATATTAATGTACCAGGGTTTAATAAAAATGAACGTCAAAATGCACAGCTTGTCATATCGGAATCAAGGTGCATTGATGTTAAACTTGGTCAGTTACTGTAGAAATATTAGTTAAATCTGTTTTTCAGGTGGATGAATATTTCTGAGAATAATCTTGTGAAAAGTTGATTATAAATCCAAGTCCATGAACATGAATAAATTTAGCGAGTGTAAATAAGACACATATATTTCATATTTTCAAAAATCTGGAGAGTGTATATATATATATATATATATATATATATATATATATATATATATATATATATTTACACAAAACACACACACAGACATTAAAAAGTAGCAATATATATGCCACTCAAAATTCATCTATAAATATATATCATCCAAAGATGCAAAAATATTTATTTTACTGAACATGAGTTTATGTATAATGTTTTTCTACTAGGAAGCTCCCCTATAGGTGGAATTTTCAGTTCCAACAACGATTTGGAGGAGTGATGTCTTCTCACAATTTGTATCTACCAAGTCAGCCAACTCACAAAAATGTACATGTGATACCAGGTAGGATACTATAAATGCATATAAAAATACATGTGATGAATAGGCTACAGAGAAAGGGACAGGAATTCATATATTTGTTAATTTTAAAAACACATGGAGAACTATTTCAATTGAAAATTGACCAGATTTATAACACCTACCATTTATCATGCAAAAGGCAAGTCCAAATATACAACATGCCTCCTCTGAAATGCTTGTATTTCTATTCTGTTTGCGTTACTTTTCTCCATCATATTAGGATTAGTAGTCAGAGTCTAGTAGGGTATGTGAATATTTCTGAGAATAATCTTGTGAAAAGATGATTATAAATCCACATTCATGAATATGAAAAATTTAGGATGTGTAAAATAATACACATATATTTCATATTTTGAAAAATCTGGAGAGTGTGTATATATATATATATATATATATATATATATATATACACACACACACAAACATTCACAGACATTAAAAAGTAGCACTATATGCCAATTTAAAATCACCATGAAATATATATCATCCACAGATCCAAATAAATTCATTTTACTGAACATCGATTTATGTATAATGTTGTTCAACTAGGAAGCTCACCCACAGGTTGAATTTTCAGTTCCAACAGCGTTTAGGAGGAGTGATCCCTTTTCACAATTTGTATCTGCCAATTCAGCCTCCACACAAGAACGTACGTGTGGTAACAGTTAGGATTCTAAATGTGCATATAAAAATACAGGTGCTGAATAGGCTTCAGAGAAAGGGAGACAGGAATTCACATATTTCTTAACTTTTAAAATACATGGAGAACTATTTCAAAAAAATTGACAAGATTTAAAACTCCTACACTATATAATTCAAAAGGCAAGCCCAACTATCCACCATGCCTCCTCTGAACTGCTTGTAGTTCTATTCTTTTGGGGGTATTTTTCTCCAACATATTAGGATTAGTAGTCAGAGTCTAGTAGGGTATGTGTTAATGTCAGTGATTCAGTATTTTGAATGGAAAATAGGAAAATGAATCCAATGTGTATGCAAATATGTGCTTCAGAAAAATCTTCCCACTCTCATCCAGAACAATCCCTTGACATTAACTTCGCCCCAAGTAAGAGACAATTAGAGGAAAAGAGATAGAAAATATGTGAATACATATCTGAAATGGAATTTGATCAGGAGTTCACAACCATGGAGGTGGTAGAGGAGTTTTCAAAAGTAAGGGACAGGGTAAGCACTCCACAATCACAGAGCTCTGCTGGCCTAAAGACTTCTTGAGAAACTGCCTCTGAGTTTGGGCACTTGAAATATATGTTGTTTTCAGGAGCTTTTGCTTCCTTCTAGTGAGACGATCAAAGCTGGGTCAGCATCTATGTGACCTGGAGGACATAAATTGTAATATTCCAATGAACATGAGGGAGCAGTGCTGAATTCTCTCTTTGTAGGTATACTATGGCCACTTGGGGCTAAGTGTGTCCCCGCGTGGATTGTATATTCATTTGTTCCTCTTCCACTCTTCATTGTGTTTCTTGCTGCTGCACTGCGACTTTGGTATTTGCTTCACGAAATACATGGAGTTCAACTGGGACACAGTGGTCTAAGTGTCTGCCCGTGTGGACTGTGAAGCCATTTAGTAATCCTCCACTTTTCCTGGTGTTTCTTGCTGCTGCACTGCGAGTTTTGTATTTGCTTCATGAAATACAAGGAGTTCAACTGGGACACAGTGCTGGAGAAAGTTCTATCACATGTGGTGGCTCACACATGAGCATTCATGAAACCGGCCTCTATACCACATAGCTTGCTCCCTTGACCATAGCAACCTGATTCTGTAAATTACCCTAAAACCTCTCCATATAACAAGATGTGTTTACTTATAATGGTCTCCTGGCTGCACCATGTCCGTCTCATGACATTTGGAATCAAAAGGCAGATCCACATGGCCCCATCACAGATGTTTTATCACACACCTGCCTACCGCTGCTCTAGGCCCTCTACTCATCAGGCTCCAAATTACTGGGATCTCGGTTCTACACCATTTTCATTAAACCCAATCAATCAAGGCACTGTCTGGTACACTCATGATCAGAAATAGGACATCCAAAGGTTCTGTATGCCACCTGTTCATGGGAATTTCAAAAATTTAAACTATTTATCTAGCCATTTATCAAGGATGAAGTTGGAGGCACAGTGGATTTCAATTCATGCAGGAACCATTAAATGGTGAGTATGATCATTTCAATGAAAACTCTGGAGAACTCTCACAGGCAAGGCTTCCCAAAGAGTGTCCAAAAGGTCACCTGAAGCCAGGCTCATTGAGGTCTACAATTGAGATCCATGAGTGTTTTGATCTCAACTATGGCTGCCAAGTCTTTCAGAATAAAATCTTGTGGTATCCTGACTGAGATTCCCAGTGCTCTGTGGAAAGCTACCCTGGGCCTACATCTCAGGTTCCAAGGGCGACTCTCATGCATGGCCTCCTCAAATCCCAACACAACTCATGGCAATACTTCACTAAGCTCAGTTCCAGGACACAGTGTCTAAAAGGAGTCACACCAGAGTTCAGGCCCAGGAGGACCCAGTAATCTCTTCCAGCTACCACACATATGACCACAATTTAAATCAAAACACTCCCACATGGGCCTCATCTTCTTCTACACAGACACGCATCATAACCTCTGGCTGGAAGTTTCCATGAGGGGTGCAGCCCAAGACAGTGTCCAAAATAAGCTCCATTGCCCCTCATTTGCCAAAAGTCAGGGTGGCCTAAACACCCTTCCTTTGAACCAGGAGTGATCAAATAAGCCTGCCTTTAATACTGCTCTGCTTCTCCAATTTGAGGCCTAATGACTGTCAGGTGTAGATTTTCTATGTGATTTGGAGTCATGAGAAAACCCAAGCACCTATGGGCTATCCACTGTAGGGCTTTGAAGAACTCATTTGACCCAAATGATCCCTATTCTCACTTGACGGAAGTCAGGAACTGAAAAGGTCGGGCGAACTTCGGAGGAAAAGACCACCAAGAGACTGTCTCATGCCACAGCAAAGGGTTTATTGGGGGTCCAGCATGCTGAGGCTCAGAGCTCACTTCAGAGGAGCAAAGAACAAAGAGCCCCGAGAACAACTTGAGCAGAGTTTATATACATTCTTTAGAGAGGGCAGGGACTTTACATACATCATAGCCTCCTTTAGAAAATCATCATATACCGCGGGAAAATCAAATAATAACTCTAAAACATGATTAGCACATTCATTGGTGGGAACAGGTTGGGCAGCGGGTGATTGGTCAGCCGTGAGAAGGAGTATACATTTAAACTGATTGGTTGAAGCACTGAGATGTATACGTGCAAATCTGCATGGTTTCTGGGAAGGGGTGGTTAAGTAACGAGGTGGTCAGGGAAGATTTCAACACACATCTAATGGGAAGATCCGGGAATTGTCTTAAGTGCCACAGGAATTTCAGGTTCTGAGTGCAGCTTGGAAAATGTACAAAACCTGGTTCTTTACGTTTCAATTTCAATTTCTTTTATTCTTTCATTTCCCACCCCTTTTTCTGACTACTTTTAATCTTAAAAGTAATGAATCAAAATTATTGTGGGGTTTCACATTCTATTCCTACCAGTGCAGCATATTTCTGTCTGATTATCATGAGTTTCACCTGCCTAATCTGAGCCTGGAGAAAGGAAACTATGTGGTTAGGCAAACAAGGTCCCACAGTTAGCAACACCATAAGGATGATCAGGGGTCCAGCTAAGTCTGATATTAGTGTAGTTACCAGGGGTACTCGGTTAACCATGACTCAAAGCACCCTTGTTGAATCTCCCATTCTCTCTGGCGCTCTTCAAGGTATTTTCTTAATTTACTCATGAATTATTTTGCAACTCCAATATGGTCAGCATAAAAACAACATTCTTCTCTAAGTGCAACACAGAGGCCCTCTCCCTCATCAAGAGGAGGTCTAATCCTCACCTGTTCTGTAAAACAACTTCAGAGAGAGAGGTTAAGGATTCCTGCAAAGCTGTGATGGAGGTCTCTAACGTCTTCAAGTCTTGATTTATTGCTGTTTCTAATTGGGCCATTTGTTGTTAACCACGCATCATAGAAGCTGTTCCCATACCCACTCCTGCAGCAGCTCCTATCCCCAATAGGATGGCTAGAGTAAGGGACAATGGTTCCCCTTGATATCGGGTTGTTTGTCCCCCTAGTAGACCTTCAAATGATTAGGCATTATGATAGAGTACCCTGGAGAGTATCTGCACCATTACACAATAATTTACAGGGCTGTCAAAGACCTGGGCTGAAATACAAGGAGTTCTGACTGTGTGGAGTTCAGTACCATAAAGGTTCCTTTAATTAGTTCCCAGAGGGAGGAGTCAGATGTACTCTGGACTGGGGAAGTAGGCAAAGACGGAATCCAGGAAGTATTAGATGGTAGAGGGGTTCTGGTAGATCTAGGCATGGAAGGTTTAGGAGGCTTAATCCCTGGCTTGAGGGGATTGGGTCCTATTGCTGTGGGATTTTCTTTCTTTTTAAGCCAGACGGTGAACCAGAGACCAAATTCATCACCTGGGCCATAAATATAGAATCGCATTTCCCACGTATTTCCCATAGGCCAGGTTTTTCTGAGGTAGCCCCTTCCTTTGGAAGTGAAAGTTATATTGAGGGGGTAACATAGAGTATTCTTTCCACAGCGAGTTTTTGACACCACTGGGCAAGCAGCACATTTCTTGGGATCAATCCAGGTGTCATTTCATCCTACCGGAATCATACCTTTCTGGGGAGTTTGGGTTCCACCATGCAGCTTTCGTTTGTTCACAACCCCAAGATCTACAATAAAAGTCACTGGGTCCTCCACAGGTTTGGGCCTGTTTTATGACTTTGGAAATCAGGTGGGCACACATAATAGTCAAGACTGGCTAGTTTACACCTGAGCTGGGGGAGATGACATCCACAATTCATGGGTTAAGGTGGTCTATGTTGCCCTAGTTAGGGTTTGAGTGGGATCTGTGTGGGGTCCTCTATGTCAGGGAGATCCCAGTCAGGGAAGCCTATGGCAAGCTGACAAATTTCCAGGTGGAGAGATGGCCACCAAGTCCATAAGGTGGCTGTTTGTGAAATAGATCACACTACTTGCCCATTAGGATTCATTACTTGCCCTTGTTGCTGAGCACGCTGATGGGGATTAGGGCTGCTGGTGGTCATGGGAAGAATCCATAGCCCTACCCACATGACGGACACGCAACTTGAGATGGATACCAGTCTGTAGAAGTTTCCAGCCAGAGTCTGTACAGGGCTCAGGCATGAGATGGGAGGCATTGATCCAGGAAGTGATCCCATCCACTTTCACCACTGTGGGTGTTATAAGCAGCACCTGGTATGGTCCTTTCCAGTGGAGTTCCAGGGATGACACCTGACGCCATCTCACGTAGACGAAGCCTCCCACTTGATATCAATGTGGGGTTCCCTCGTCTCCAGTCTCATAAGCAGAGGCCAAATGTTTCCACAGGTATCGCTGGGTGCTGGGTTTGTTAAAGGGCTTTAAATCTGTCAAGCAAGGGGGTGTGAAAGGAATCATTAAGTCTCATAGTTGGGATTAGGTCCCCTACTGGAGGAAGGGCACCATTGAGAATTTCATAAGAGGTGAGGTTACACAAAGAGGCGGAGGGGGTATTTCTTTCACAAAACAGTGCATAAGGTTGGAGCATAGTCCAATTTTTTATGCCAGTATCCAAGCTTAATTTTGTTAAGTACTCTTTGATGGTTCTATTCATCCTTTCTACCTGTCCTGAGCTATAGGGTCTATAAGCACAATGTAACTTCCAATTAATCCCCAGGGTCCTGGCAAATCCCTTACTTTCCTGGGGCATGAATGCCGGTCCGTTAGCGGACCCTATTACCTTAGGCAGGCCGAACCTTGGAAAAATGTCTTCTACGATCTTTTTGACTACCATCTGAGCTGTTTCTTTCTTCATGGGGAAGGCTTCGACCCATCCTGAAAAAGTATCTACAAAGACTAGGAGATATTTAAGTTCATACCTTGCTGGCTTAATTTCAGTAAAGTTCAATTCCCAGAATTGTCCTTGTCTGGTTCCTTGTAAGCGCTTCCCTGCAGGAAGCTTGGATGGGTAAGCATTAACTACTTGGCAGACTTGACAAGCTCTAGTCACCTGCTCAGCTATTTCTTTCCTCTGTGAGTCAGTCAATAATAAGTCCTTTCTCCGGTCCTTTAAGAGTGCCTATATCTTCTCTGAGTCTAAGTGGGTGAGCTTGTGTACGTCTTTGACATAAAGGTGGGCTTTTTGAAATTGTAAACTTGGCTCTGTAGGATCCCAGAGTTCTGTATCTGTCTCCTCAGATGATAAGTTGCCTGAATGTTCCGGTGCGGCCAAGTCTCCTAATTGTTGTTCCCCCTGGTGTGGAAAAAGTTAACACAGTCACTCCATTTAGGGCTGCCAATTAAGCTTCCTCATCTGCCCTTCTTTTTCCAACCGCCAAGGGTTCGTTTCCCTTCTGGTGCCCTGGGCAGTGCACTATAGCTAGTTCCTTAGGGCCCTGCACTGCTGAGAGAAGTTGGAGGATCTCATCTTTGTTCTTTATTTCTTTCCAGGTGGAGGTTAATAACCCCCTTTGATGGGAAATAGCCCCGTGCACATTTGCAGTGGCAAATGCATAGCGGCTATCAGTGTATATGGTGGCCCTTTTGCCTGTTGCTAGTTCCAATACTTTCGTAAGGGCAATCAGTTCTGCTTTTTGGGCTGATGTCAGTTCTGGGAGACCAGAGGAACAGATGACATTAATTTTGCTAACTACTGCTTCTCCAGCCCACCGCTTACCATCTTGGAGGAAGCTGCTGCCATCCATAAACCATACAACTTCAGGGCAAGGCAGTGGCTGATCCTTCAAGTCTCGTCGTATACTGGTTTCCTCTGCCAGTATGTGTTGACACTCATGAGCAACGGGTCTTGATGATTCTTCTGGCAGCAGTGTAGCCGGGTTGAGTGGAGCAGCGGGTCCCAGCGTGATTCTGTCTTTGTCAAGCAAGAGGTTCTGGTAGTGGGTTATTCTAGAGTTTGATAGCCACATCTCTGGAGGCTGACAGATGATGCACTCCAGGGCATGGGGGACTATAATCGTTAGCTTCTGTCCCAACGTTAATTTATCAGCATCTTTTATAGAAGGGCTGCCGCTGCTATAGCTCTTAAGCAATGGGGCGACCCACTAGCCACTGGGTCCAGTTTATTTGATAAGTATTCTACCGGCCTTTTCCAAGGTCCCAAAGTCTCAGTGAGCACAACCCGTGCTATTCCTTTCTTTTCCTCGATGTAGAGACTGAAGGGTTTTTCTATATCTGGGAGTGCTAAGGCCGGAGCAGATAGCAGCACCTTTTTTCTGACATTATCAAAAGCTTGTTGGTGCTCAGGGGTCCATTGGAAGTGGGCATCCCCCTTTATCAGCGGGTATAAAGGGGCAGCCAGAGACGCGAACCCAGGAATCCATAACCTGCAAAAGCCGGCAGTCCCAAGAAACTCCCTGAGTTGTCTCTTATTAGATGGGGGCAGTATCTGCACAAAGGTTCGTTTTGTGGGCTCAGTGAGCCATCCTTTGCCACCCCTAAGAGAATAACCCAGGAAGATTACTTCTTGCTGACAAATTTGGGCCTTTTTGGCAGAAGCCCTATATCCAAGCCGAGCAAGCTTGGAAAATAATGCTTGGGTCCCAGACTCATAGTTCTCTTTGGTGTCGGCTGCCAGTAGCAGACCATCCACATATTGGCGTATGGTGACATCGGGGTGTGCAGTTTTGAAGTCATTGAAGTCCTTGTGGAGGGGTTCATCAAAGAGAGTGGGAGAGTTTTTGAACCCCTGTGGGAGTCTAGTCCAGGTTAGTTGGACAGATGTTCCTTTTTCGGGGTCTATCCACTCAAAAGCAAACAGCAACTGAGTGTCCTTATGTACGGGCAAGCAAAAGTGAGCATCTTTTAAGTCTAGCACAGTGTACCATTCCTGCTCCAGATTCAGAGCGCTAAGCAAATTATATGGATTCGGTACAGTGGGGTGAATGTCCTGCACTCTGTTGTTGATCTCTCTTAGGTATTGAAGCGTCCGGTAGTCCCCAGTTCCTGGCTTTCTTACTGGTAGCAGGGGGATATTCTAGGACAAATGACAGGGCCTTAAGACCCCAAGAGCCAGGTATTTCTGAATATGGGCCCTTATCCCATCCTTAGCTTCTTTGATTAGAGGATATTGTTTAACACTGATTGGAGAGATAGAGGCTTTTAATTCTACTACTATTGGAGGTTGTTATATGGCTAGACCTAACCCAGCAGTTTCTGCCCAGGCATTAGGATAATCTTTTGTCCATTTCTGGGGTAGTTTGCCTGTTTGATCAGTCCTAGGAGGCGCGAAGTGTTGATGTTCATCTTCTACGGATGTTGTCAAAGCCATGACTATGGGAGTTTTTACTGAAGGCTTTAGAAACTCCACTTGGGGACCATCAGGGTTAAAGGTTATTGTAGCCCAGAGTTTGGTAAGCAGATCCCAGCCCATCAATGGGGCTGGGCATTCTTGGATTACTTGGAAAGCGTGGTGGACTTTTCCATTTCCTAGGTCCATAGTCCTCTTAGTTGTCCCAGCCCAATATCTACTGCCATTAGTACCTTTAACAGGGGACCATTTATTTGATAGGGGGCCCAGTGGGGTCTTAAAGGTTGATTATACTGCTCCTGTATCCACTTCAAAGTTCACTGGGGTCCCCTCCACTTTAAATGTTACCCTGAGCTCGGAGAGGGGATCCGAGCCCCGACTTTCCTAGTCCTCTTCTAGAGTCAGCACGGCGGACTGGCATCTCTGCTTCTTTCGGGGGCACTCTTTGGCCTAGTGTCCTGTTTTCTTTACAGTAGGCACACTGATCTGAGGCCAGGGGCAGCCATTGGCGGGGGCCCAGGTATCCCTTTCTGACTCCCTGCTTTTTAACTTCTGGCATATTTGGTGCTCTGACCAGAACCTTAGTCAATGCTTTAGTCTGCCTTTTGCTCCTTTCATCCTCCTTTTGTTCCCTTTCCGTCTCTCTCCTCTGTTCCCTTTCCTCCTCAGTTTCTCTCTTATAATATACTTTCTCAGCATCTCTTACTAAATCTCTCAAGGTCTTATCTTGTAATACATCTAGACGTTGTAACTTTCTCTTAATATCTAGGGCAGCCTGCTCGATAAAGGCCATTGCAACAGATGCTTGTTCATCCTCTGCCTGAGGATCAAAAGGAGTATATTTCCTATATGCTTCCATAATTCTCTCCAGAAACATAGAGGGAGACTCATTAGGCCCTTGGATAATCTCTCTTACCTTGGCCAAATTAGTCGGCCCTCTGGCGGCCACTCGGAGACCCGCTATTAGAGTCTGGCGATAAGTGGACAGATGCTACCTACATTTAAAGGTGTTTGGGTGCCAGTTGGATCGGTTCATTGGCCCGTAGGGACGGAGAGGAAGCATCATAGGGGCTTCCGAGTTTTCTATTATCCGTCACCGGCGGGTTCCTTTAGGTGGCCCAGCTTCCTCCAGGGGAGGAGGGGTTGCTGCTGCTGCAGAGAAGTCCCCTGGAGTGCTTGGGTCTGGCCCAATTGCCTCTAGCGGTGGAGAGGCTGACTCAGCGGCGAGAATATCATCTGGAACGTGTTGGGGGGTTGGAGAGCGAGGGTAGAGGATAAGGAGTGGGAGGAGTGTCCAGTCTTGTGACTCAGGGAGAATGGAAGGAAGAGGGGGAGGAGTGGAAGGTTTGAATGATAGGATGCTGGGGGAAGGGGTATATGGCTGTTGATCTGGGTGGCCACGTGGCCCCAGCTGAAAGACAATATCTCTGACTTTTCGGATTAGAGGGAAGTAGAAGGATCCTTCTGGGGGGCCACCTGACTCTGAGAATAGGCCATTCTGAAGCACAGAGAATATGCCAGGTACGGCATTTTACTGAAAAAGAAAGATTCTGGGCCCTTGAGCGGACATCAGTCCAATGATCAAGTGTCAGGGACAGAGAAGTGGAAGTGCTTTGTCCCATAATGAGAGTTACTCAAACAGGGACAGTGAAGACACAAACGCAACACAGACAAAGACAAACAGTAAACGTTTAACATGAGTCCAAGACAAAGATTAGAACTGAGTAACTGCCAAAACATGATGGGTTAGACAATAAAGACAGCCGGAAAACTCAACATGAGTTCAGAACAATGACCAAAACTGAGTAGCCGGCAAAACCTGATGGGCTGGCGAACCGAATCCTGAAGCAAAATATAAACGAGTTGAAGAAATTAGTATTCCTTGATTTCTCTAGTCCTCTGGAGTGTCCCCCAGGAACGTGGCCTGTAGCTCTGTGACACATCTGTCAGCCACCATCAGAGAGAGCTAATGCTCTTCACTGACAGCCACTTTGCCAATCCATAACCTGAAACCCAAAACCAGAAAGAGGTGCCTTACTTACCCTGAGAGGAGTCCATTGGGGTCTTTTGTCCGCCGCTGCCGGATATCTCACCTGGGGCCTCCAGATGAATAGGTGGGGCGAACGTCAGAGAAAAAGACCACCAAGAGGCTTTCTCATGCAACAGCAAAGGTTTTATTGGGGGTCCAGCATGCTGGGGCTCAGAGCTCACTTTAGAGGAGCAAAGAACAAAGAGCCCTGAGAACAACTTGAGCAGAGTTTATATCCATTCCTTAGAGAGGGCAGGGACTTTACATACATGATAGCCTCCTTTAGCAATTCATCATATACCATGGGAAAATCAAATAACAACTCTAAAGCATGATTAGCACTTTCATTTGCGGGAACAATTCGGGCAGGGGGTGATTGGTCAGCCCTAAGAAGGGGTATACATTTAAACTGATTGGTTGAATACCTGAGATGTATACTTGCTGAGCTGCAGGGATTCTGGGAAAGGGTTGTTAAGTAACTAGGCAGTCAGGGAAGATTTCAACACACATCTAATGGGCAGATCCGGGAATTGTCTAAACTGCCACAGGAAAGTGCAGCTTGGAAAGTTTACAAACCTGGTTCTTTACATTTCAATTTCAATTTCAATTTCTTTTATTCTTTCAGAACCTTACAGAGAAAGGCAAGAGGCTTAATCCACAATGACTGCTCTTTTGGCCATTTTGGTTTTGGATGCACACATGGGATCTTTCTTTCGATCCATCTGGTGCTGATAATCTAAGTCACAGCCTCACACAGGGCCAAGAGGCTAATTAAGACACAACCAATTTCAAAGCAATTACTACTCTGAGGTCAGTTACAGAACTCAGTCTCTGAGGAGAATCACACCAGTGTTCAAGGCTAGGTGCACCCAGTCATCTTTTCCAACCACCACATAAATGACCACAATTAAAACCAAAATAATACCACATGGCCCTCATCTTCTTCCATAGAGTCACTCATCATAACCTCTGGCTGGAGGATTCCTTGAATGGCGCAGCTCAAGAGGGTGTCCAAAATAAGCTTCCTTGCCCCTCATTTGCCTAAACTCAGGGTGGCCTGGACACCCTTCCTGTGAACTAGGATTGATCACATACGTCTGCCGCTAATACTGCTCTACTTCTCCAATTAGAGGCCTACTGACTGTCAGGTATAAATTCCTTATGTGATTTGGATTCATGATTAAACCCAAGCACCTCTGAAGAGCTTGGAAGAACTCATTTGACCCAAAAAATCCCTATACTCCCTTGAAGAAGGTCAGGAACCTAACAGAGGAAGGCAAGAGACATCATCCACAATGACTTATGTTTTTGCCATTTTGGTTTTGGATGCACACATTGGATGTTTCTTTAGATCCATCAGGCGCTGAAAATTTAAGCCATAGCCTCTCACAGGGCCAAGAGGCTGATTCAGACACATGGCTTTCCAAAGCAATTAAGCAAAGAGCCACAGGTGATGCCCATTCATTTCCATTTGAAAACTGTTTCCTTCAGGCTTCACCAAGGGGTGGCCTGAGGCAAAGACCTTCCTGACATTCAGGGCAAAAGATCAATAGGTTAGCAAAAGGCCCAAAACAGGGTTTCTCCACTGAGGCTTTTCTGGTCACACTGATATCTGAGTTTTCTGAGATGCTCCAATTCCCTCCAGCTATCCAGAACATAGCCATGTTGCAGAGTTTGGAGGTGGTACATATTTTGGACACAAAACCATGAACCTATTCTGGAGAGTGGCCAAAATTCAGGAAGAAAACAGAAACTTAGTAAGATAGTAGGTGTTGCCCATCGATAAGGCAACCTGCAGTCCATTACTAAAATGGACAGGATGAATGCTGGGAAGCTTTCTACTAGACAGGACACATCCATTGATGCATTCTCTTTTCTAATGTCTACAACCATGGACACAGTGGGAGACACAGACACAGAAACACTTGCCTTGTCAAAGTTCTTTCTAGAAATAGTCCACTCCAAACCAAACACACCGCCTTTCCTACCTATTCTCAGAACATGAGACAAAACCACAAACTCACACACACACTCAAAAAGGCACCTCCTTCCCCCAAGTAAGTCTGTGACTATCCAGAGTGTCCTTTGACTGGTGGGCCATTTTATGTTCCCCCGAAAAGGCCTGTCTTGTCTTAGATCTGGTCTCCTTGTCAAACACTGTGAAGTTGTCAGGAGCCTGTTCTGACCACTACATGCTTTCTCAGGGAAGGCCCGTCTTCAGAACTCTCCTCGCATTTGGCCATCCTCACATCAGTAGGTACCAAAAAAGACAGACTCTGTCCTTGGTAAATCCAAACATGTGAGACCACTGGGACTGAGACTGGGACTGGCTCTGTGTGCCTGGCTTCCTGGATCCCAAATTCAGAAAGTTCCATCACCAAGGAAGTGGGGTAGGTCACTTATTTCAAGAATTTAATGAGTTCACTGCCTTGGCAACCACTTTGTTATAACAGTTGCTTCCAAGGGTCCCATGAGATGGAGGATACCCTACTTCCTCTGACACTTTCACTAGTTAGAATGGTATATCAACCATATGGAACCAGAAACAGCTCTAAACATTGTCCTGGTTTGGTCCATATTCTCTCCATTAAGAATAGAGAGGCTGATTCAGACACAACCCTTCATCCTGACAAGGTTGTTTGCCATGGAAGATGACTTTTGCTCTCTCAGGTCCTACATAGCTGCCTAATACTTCTCCAGGGATCATTTCTGCTTGGACCATTGAGTTTCTAAGCAGGTGGAAGATCCCCTACATTCCTGTATTGTAAGACAAACTCTGTCCCTGCTCTTCTGTAAAGGTAGATTGAGGGAACAGTGTATGGTTAGGGTTAATAACAGGTTCGATTTTGGTGAGGAGTCATTCTGTTGGATGAATAATGGTATTGGGAACCTGCGATATTTACAAGAATATATAGGTAAAATATAAGTATGGAAACAGAAATCTAGGTATGATTTGAAGCGCAGAAAGACATTGGGACCTTCATTGGGATACTTAGCTTTGAATTATGTTCTGCACAGATGTCTCAGATAAATCGATATACAATGTTATAGGACCTTGTACCTTGGATGATTGAATGTCGAAGAGAACATCCAGGATAAAAGGGATAGTTGGTAGTATTAGAAAGACAGTTTGTACGTTTAAAAAGAAGAGTGAGTATAAGTTTTGGACCAAAAATTCTTTAGCAATAGGGTTTCGGGTAGAGAGTGAATATGAATGTCAGAACGTGTGAAGAATCAGTCACAATGATGAACTGGAGAAAATATGTAGGAAAGCAGATATCCATAGAGACATTAGGAAATCATGCAAAGTGTAAAGTGAGTGATTGGATTAGACATTTTCAATATGATTGAGTTTCAATATATAATCTTAGGAAAAAACAAATATGTAGTCCCCAAAAAGATTGACAAGTGGGAGCATTAGGCAGCCTGGACATGGATGTTTTTAGTAATCCATGTTCATTTTCCATTTAGACTTTGGTACAATCATAAGTGTGATGTTTGCATTTTCTGACCAGAATATTACTGTGATAAAATGTATATGTGGATCAGGTAACATGAGTATTTCTTCCACCATTTCTTGGAGCCATATTTTGAAGATGTATAAATTAGTATTGTGGGTAAAAATAGATGTACCCTGTGTCTATGAATATAGAGATAATGCATGAATAGAGCGTAGTGTGAATAAATAATATTACTTGTTCCAACTTTAAATAATGGATTAAATTGATATCTAAAAATATTCAGGAAATCTTATATTGATATACATACATTCATTTCAACCAGTAATACATCTAATGGTAATATTAGGTTTGTGGTTTATCCTGAAGTGTGTGTGAGTTTTGCTTCAAACTGATTATGGAAATCAAATATAATATTTTTGGAAAGAAGTCTCATGAAAAGACCAGTCAAGAAACATGGAGGAATACTTGTGTTCTGAAGCAGGAAGTGATTGACATTGAAACAAATGTCTAAAAATCTGTGAACTTGTGGATAAAATATATATCCTACGATGTGCATAAACTGCAGAAATAGTAATGTACCATTGTTGAATAAAAATGAACGTCAAATTATATGTCATGTCCCATAGGAGTCTACTTGCGTTGATATTAAACTGGGTCAGTTACTCTAGAAATATTAGGATTTGTGTGCAGCTTTACTGAAGTCAGTTTTCAGTACTAGGAAACAAATATATATTTCAAGTTGATGAATAATTCTGAGAATAATCTTGTGAAAAATTGATTATAAATCTAAATACATCAACATGAATAAATTTAGGGAGTATATATAAGACACATATATTTCATATTTTGAAAAATCTGGAGAGTATGTATATATATATATATATATATATATATATATATATATATACACAAAACATACACACAGACTATAAAAAGTAGCAATACATATGCTAATCGAAATTCATCATTAAATATATATAATTCACATATGCAAAAATAATTATTTTACTGAACATGGATTTTTGTATAATGTTTTTCTATTAGGAAGCTCACCCATAGGTTGAATTTTCAGTTTCAACAGCGTTTAGGAGGAGGGATCTCTTCTCACAATTTGTATCTTCCAAGTCAGACAACACAAAAAAATTAACCTGTGATACCAGGTAGGATTCTATATGTGCATATAAATATACATGTGCTGAATAGTCTATAGAGAAAGGGAGACAGGAATTCACATATTAGTTAATTTTAAAAACACATGGAGAATTATTTTAACCAAAAATTGACTAGATTTATAACACCTACCCTTTATCATGTAAAAGGCAAGTCCAAATATACACCATGCCTCCACTGAACTGCATGTATTTCTATTTTGTTTTGGTTATTTTTCCTCCATCATATTAGGATTAGTAGTCAGAGTCTAGTAGGGTATGGGTTAGTGTCATGGTTTCAGTATTTTGATTGGAAAATAAGAAAATGAATCCAATGTGTATGCAAATATGTGCCACACAAAAATATTCCCACTCTCATCCAGAACAATGAATTGCCATTACCTTCACCCCAAATAAGACACAATTAGAGGAGAAGAGTTAGAAAATCTGTGAATACATATATGGAATGGAACATAATCAGGAGTTCACAACCTTGGAGGTGGTAGAGGAGTTTCCAAAAGTTAGGGTCAGGGTAAACACTCCACAAACATGGAGCTCTGCTGGCCTAAAAACTTCTTGAGAAACTGTCTCTGAGTTCGGGCACTTGAAATATATGTTGTTGTCAGGAGCTTTAGCTTCATTTGTAGTGAGACCATCAAAGATGGGTCTGCATCTATGTGACCTGGAGAACATGGTTTCTTTTTTTTTTAATGAACATAAGGGAGCAGTGCTGAATTCTCTCTTTGTAGGTAAACTGTGGCCACTCGGGTCTAAGTGTCTCCCCATGTGGACTGTGAAGCCATTTGGTCATCCTCCACTTTTTGTGGTGTTTCTTGCTGCTGCACTGGGAGTATGGTATTTACTTAACGAAATACAATGAGTTCAACTGGGACAAAATGCTAGAGTGAGTTCTGTCATGTGTGGTGGGTCAGGTTCTCCAGGAGAATGCACCAACAAGTCTTCTATCCAACATAGCTTGTCCCCTTGACCATAGCAACCTGTTTCTTAAAATTGACGTTAAACCTCTCCATATAACGAGATGCCTTTACATATAAGGGTCTGCTGGCTACACTATTTCAGTCACAAGCCATTTGGAAGCCAATGGAAGATCCACATGACCCCACCACAGATATTTTATCACACATCTGCACACCACTGCTCTAGGCCCACTACTCAGCAGGCTCCAACTTACTGGCATCTCTGTTCTACACCATTTTCATAAAACCAAGTCAATTAAGCCACTGTCTGGTACACTCATGATCAGAAACAGGACATCCAAAGATTCTCCAGTGCCACCTGGTCATAGGAATTTCAAATATATCATGGTATTTATCTGAGATTAGGAAGATAGACGGTAGGATTAAAAAGAAGGGTGAGTAAAGGATTTGGACATTAAGTTCTGCTTCTCCAATTTGACGCGTATTGTCATGCATGGGCGACTCTCATGCCTGGCCTCCGAAAATCCCAACACAATTCATAGCAATACATCTCTAAGGTCATTTCCAAAACTCCGTTTCTAAGGGGAATCACACCAGAGTTCAAGCCCAGGTGGACCCATTCATCTCTTCCAACCGCCACACAAGTGACCACAATTAAAAACAAAACACTCCCACATGGCCCTCATTTTCTTCCATGTAGACACTCATCATAATCCCTTGCTAGAGGTTTCCATGAGGGACACAGTCCAAGACAGTGTCCAAAATAAGCTCCCTTCCCCCTCATTTGCCTAAAGTCAGGGTGGCCTGGGCACCCTTCCTGTGAACCAGGAGTGATCAAATAGGCCTGCCATTAATGCTGCTCTGCTTCTCGAATTTGAGGCCTACTGACTGTGGGGTTTAGATACTTTATGTGAATTGGAGTCATGAGAAAACCCAAGAATCTCTGGGCTTCCCTCTGCAGGGCTTTGAAGAACCCATTTGAGTGAGTCTAGGAGTTGGACCAAAAGTTCTTTAGCAATAAGGTTTTGGTGAGAGAGTAAATGTAAATGTCAGCACATTTGAAGGGTCATTCCCAATGATGAACTGGAGAAAAGGTATTTGAAAGCAGATATCAATGGAGACATTAGGAAATCAGGCAAAGTACAAAGTGAGTGGTAGGATAAGACATTATTAACAGGGTTGAGTTTGAATATATAATCTTAGGAAGAAACAGATATGTAGTCACCAATAGGAATAATATTTGAGAGCATTAGGGAACCAGGACATGGATGTTGTTAGTAATACATGCTCACATTCAATTTAGGCTTTGGTACAGTCATAAGTGTGACCCTTGCATTTTGTGTCAGGAATATTACTGTGATGAAATGTATAGTATATCAGGTGACTAGAGTATTTTTTCCACCATTTCTGAAAGCAATATTTTAAAGACTTATAAATTAGTATTGGGGATACAAATACATAGACCCTGGGTCTATGAATATAGAGATGATGCCTTAATAGACCATACTGTGAATAAATAATATAACAGGTTCCACTTTTAATATTGGATTGAATTGATATCTGAAAATACATAAGAAATTTTATGTTGATATACAATCATTCATTCCAAACAGTTATACATCAAATGGTAATAATAGAGTTATGGTTTATCATGATGGGTGTGTGAGTTTGCCCCAAAAGTGATTATGGAAATCGAAAACAATGTGTTCAGAAAGAAGTCTCATGAAAAAACCAGTCAAGAAAGCTGGAGGAATACATGTGTTCTGAAGCAGGAAGTGATTGAAAGTGAAACAAATGCCTATAAATTTGCTAAATTGTGGAAGAAATATATATCGTATGATGTGCATAAAATGAAGAAAACTAATATACCAGTGTTGAATAAAAATGAACGTCAAAATAGACATCATGGAACATAGGAATCTACTTGCACCGATGTTAAACTGGGTAAGTTACTGTAGAAATATTAGCATTTGTATATACCATTCACTGAATTTAGTTTTCAGTACTAGGAAACAGATATGTAGTTCAGGTGGATGAATATTTCTGAGAATAATCTTGTGAAAAGTTGATTAGAAATCCAAATATATGAACATTAATGAATTTAGGAGTGTATAATAAGACACATATATTTTACATTTTGAAAAATCTGGAGAATATATATATATATATATATATATATATATATATATATATATATATATATATATACACACACACAAAACCCACACAGAGCAATTAAAAGTAGCAATATATATGCCAATCAAAATTCATCGTGAAATTTATATGATCCACATATCCAAAAATATTTATTTTACTGAACATGGATTTATATATAATGTTGTTCACCTAGGAAGCTCCCCCATAGGTTGAATTTTCTGTTCCACAATTTGTATCTGTCAAGTTGGCCACCTCACAAGTATGTACGTGTGATACCAGGTAGGATTCAATATGTGCATATACAAATACATGTGCTTAATAGGCTACAGAGAAAGGGAGACAGGAATTCACATATTTGTTAACTTTAAAACCACACGGAGAACTACTTCAATTAAAAATTGACTAGATTTATAACTCCAAACCTATGTATTGCAAAAGGCAAGCCCAACTATACACCACCCCTCCTCTGAACTGCTTGTATTTCTATTCTGTTTGAGTTATTTTTCTCCATCACATTAGGATTAGTAGTCAGAGTCTAGCAAGCTATGGGTTAGTGTCAGGGAATCAGTATTTTGAATGGAAAATTGGAAAATGAACACAATGTGTATGCAAATATGTGCTACACAAAAATCTTCTTATTCTCTTCCAGAAAAATTTATTGTAATTAACTCCGCCCCAAGTAATACAGAATTAGAGAAGAAGAGTTAGAAAATCTGTGAATACATATCTGGAATGGAATATGCTCAGGAGTTCACAACCTTGGAGGTGTTAGAGGAGTTTCCCAAAGTAAGGGACACAGTAAACATTTCTCAAATGTGGAGCTCTGGTGCCCTAAAGATTTCTTGGGAAACTGCCTATGTGGTTGGGCACTTGAAATATATATTGTTTTCAGGAGCTTTTGATTTCTTTCTAGTGAGACCATCAAAGCTGGGTCTGCATCTATGTGACCTGGAGGACATGGATTCTTATTTTCCAATGTACATGAGGTAGCAGTGCGGAATTCTCTCTTTGTAGGTAAACTGTGGCCATTGTGGGCTAAGTGTCTCCCTGGGGGACTGTGAAGCCATTTGGTCATCCTCCAATTTTCATGGTGTTTCTTGCTGCTGCACTGGGACTTTGGTATTTGCTTCACGATATACAAGGAGTTCAAATGGGACACAGTGGTGGAGGAAGTTCTGTCTTGTGCGGTGGGTCAGGGTTCTCAGGAGAATGCACCAAGCAGGCTTCTATCCCTCATAGCTTGCCCCCTTGTCCATAGAAACCTGGTTCTGAACATTGCCCTGAAACCTCTCCATATAACAATATGCCATTTCATTGAACATTCTGCTGGCTGCACCATGTCAGTCACAAGCAATTTGGAAGCTAATGGCAGATTGACATGGCCTCACAAAGATGTTTTATCATACACCTTCCCACCTCTGCTCTAGGCCCACCACTCAGTAGGCTCCAACTTACTGGTATCTCTGTTCTACACCATTTTTATGAATCCCAGTCAATCAAGGCACTGCGTGATAGATTCATGAATGATGTAGGACATCCAAATGTTCCCAGTGCGACCAGGTCATGGGAAATTCAAAAATTTCATGGTATTTATCTAGGCATTTTTCAAGGATGAAGTTGGAGGCACTGTGGGTTTTAATTCATTCGGGAACCATTAAATGGTGAGGATGCTCATTTCAATGAACGCTATCGAGAACTCTCACAGGCAAGACTTTCCAAAGAGTGGCCAAAAGGTCACATGAAGCCAGGCTCATTGAGGTCTACAATGTGAGGTCCATGTTTGTTTTGATTCTCAACTATGGCTGACATGCCTTTAAGAATAAAATCATGTGATATCCTGGCTGAGATTCCCAGTGCTCTGTGGAAAGGTACCCTGGGCCTATATCTCAGTTTCCATGGGCGACTCTCATGCGTGTCCTCCTAAAATCCCAACACAAGTCATGGTAATACTTCTCTGAGGTCAGTTTCAGAACTCACTCTCTAAGGGGAATCACGCCACTGTTCAAGCCCAGGTGGACCCAGTCACCTCTTCCAACCGCCACACAAATGAAAACAATTGAAACCAAAAAAAAATCCCACATGGCCCTCATTTTATTTCATATAGACACTGAACATAACCTCTTGCTAGAGGTTTCCATGAGGAGCACAGTACAAGACAGTATCCAAAATAAGCTCCCTTGCCCCTCGTTTGCCTAAAGTTTGAGTGGCCTGGACACCCTTCCTGTGAAACAGGAGTGATCCAATAGGCATGCATTTAATACTGCTCCACTTCTCCAATTTGAGGCCTACTGACTGTGGGATTTAGATTATTTATGTGTATTGGAGTCATGATAAAACCCAAGCACCAATGGGCTAGCCTCTGCAGGGCTTTAAAGAACTCATTAGACCCAAAGGATCCTTATTCTCACTTGATGGAGGTCAGGAAACTTACAGAGAAAGACAAGAGAATTCACCCACAATGACTGCTCTTTTGGCCATTTTGGTGTTGGATGCATACATGGGATCTTTCTTTACATCCATCAGGTGCTGACAATCTAAGCCACAGCCTCACACTGGGCCAAGAGCCTGATTCAGACACATCCCTTTCCAAAGCAATTAAGCAAAGAGACACAGGTGATGCCCATTCATTTCCATTTGAAAATGGTTTTCTTCAGGCTTCACAAACGGGTTGGCCTGAGGCAAAGTCCTTCCTGACTCAAGGGAAAAGAACAATTGTTAAGCAAAAGGCCCAACCACGGTTTCTCCACTGAGATGTTAGTAGTCACACTGATATCTGAGTTTTCTGAGATGCTCGCCATTCCCTTCAGCTATCCAGTATATGGCCATGTGACAGAGCTTGGTGGTGGTACATATCTTGGACACAAAACCATGAGCCTATTCTGGAGAGTGGCCAGAATTCAGGAAGAAAACTGGAACTTAGGAAGATAGCAGGTGTTACCCATTGATTATGCAAGCCCTGGTCCATTCATTAATTGGGCAGGATGAATGCTCGGAAGCTTTCTAATAGACAGGACACATCCATTGATGCATTCTTTTTTTCTAATGTCTACAACCACGGACACAGTGAGATACACAGACATAGAAACACACGCCCTGTGAAACAACTTAGTAGAAACATTTCACTCCAAACCTCAAAACCGTCTTTCCTACCTATTCTCAGAACATGAGAGAAAACCACAAACCCACACCAACACCCAAAAAGGCACCTGCTTCCCTCAAGTAGGTCTGTGACTATCCAGAGTGTCCTCTGACTTCTGGACCATACTATGTTCTCCCAAAATGGCCTGTCCTTTATCAGATCTGGTCTCCTTGGTCAACTCTGTGAAGTTGTCAGGAGCTAGTGGTGAGCCACTACCTGCTTTCTCAGGAATGGCCCCTCTTCAGAGCTTTTCTGGTATTTGGCCATTCTCACATCAGTAGGTACCAAGAAAGATTGACTCTGTCCTTGGTAAATCCAAACAAGTGAGCCCACAGGGACTGTGACTGAGACTGGCTTGGATGCCTGGCTTCCTGGATCCCATGTTCAGAGAGTTCCATCACCACGGAAGTGAGGTGAGGTCACTTCCTTCAGGAACTGAATGAGTTCACTGGCTTGGCAACCACTTTGTCCTAACAGTTGCTTCCAAGGGTCACATGAGATGGTGGCTGCCCCAACTTCCTGTGACACTTTCACAAGTTAGATTGGTATATCAACCATAGGAACCTGGGAACAGCTCTCCACAGAGGCCTGGTTTGTTCCATCTTCTCTACATTAGGACGAGAGAGGCTGATTTGGACACAACCCTTCATCCTGGCCAGGTTGTTTGTCATGTAAGATGACTTTTACTCTCCCAGGTCCTTCATAGCTGCCTACATCTTCTCCAGAGGACATTTCTGCATGGACCTTTGAGGTTCTCAGCAGGTGGAAGATCCACTACATTCCTGTATTGTAATACTAACTCTGTCCCTCCTCTCTGTAATGTTAGATTGAGGGGAAAGTGTATGGTTAGTGTTAATAACATTTTCGATTTGGGTTAGGAATCATTCTGCTGGATGAATAATGGTATTGGGAACCTGTGATATGTATGAGAATATATAGGTGAAATACATGTATGAAAACAGAAATCTAGGTAAGTTTTGAAGCCCAGAAGAGAATTGGGCCCTTGATTGGGATACTTAGCTTTGAATTAGGTTCTGCACAGATGTGTCAGATTAATCAATATTCAATGGCCTAGGACCTTGTACCTTGGATGATTGAATGTAGAAGAGAACATCCAGTCAAAAAAAGATAGTCGGTAGTTAAAGGTTAATAAAATAGGTACTTGTCACTTCCTGTTTCTCTGTATGCTTAACAAAACACTTTTGAAATCTTGAGAACTCTTTGCTAACCTTGTTCCCAGAATGTGCTCTCCCCAACTGCCAAACTGCAGAATGTACTCCCTCACCCGTGTGCACGCACACTGCCCACTCACCCGGACCCATCAATAAACTTTCCTCCCTGCCCTCTCCAAGAAAATTATATAAACTCTGCTTAAGGTGTTCTCAGGGCTCTCATCTCTTTTCAATTGAGCTCTGAGCCCCAGCATGCTGCACCCCCAATAAACCCTTTGCTGTTGCATGTGACAATCTCTTTGTGGTCTCTTCCTCCAAGGCTTGCCCGACCTTTTCATATGGAGGTTCCACTGAAATCCAGCAGCGGTGAATGTGAGACCCCATGTGTCGTGGCTTTCACTATTTGTGTATCTTTCATTATGGGACAGAGCACTTCAATGCCTCTGTCCCTGACCATTGATCACTGGCCCAAAGTCCACATAAGGGCTCAGAATCTTTTTTATTTAGTAAAACACTGGACCTGGAAGACGCTCTGTGCCTCAGAATGACCCACCTTTTGAGTCGGATGGCCTCTAGAAGGATCTTTCTACTTCCCACTAATTTAAAAAGTTAGAGATATTGTCTTTTGGCCAGGGCCACATAGCCATCTGGATCATTCCGCCATATATCTTAACTTTGCAGGACCTCTGCAAATCTCCTCCTCCATGGGTGAAGCCTTTCCTTACCGCTGCCCCTGCTCCTACTCCTTCCCCCATGATCTCTCAAACCCTCTGCTCTTCTTCCTTCTCCACCCTCTGTTCTCCCTGAGTCACAAGATTTGACTCTACTGGATTCTCCTCCCCCTCCTTATCCCCTGCCCTCTTCCCCCAATCCCCAACACCCTCTAAGTGATTCCCCTGCTGCTGACTCAGCCTCTCTGCAATTGGAGGAGCACAGCGCCCTCCAGATAGCTCCCCAGTGGCACACACAGCCCTTCCTTCCCTTGAGGAAGCTGGCCCGGCTATAGGAACTCGCCAGCAGTGAATAGTTGAAAACACTGGAACTCCCATGATGCTCCCCCTCCATCCCTATGGGCCAAAGATTGACGACGGCCATGGGGGAAAAAATGCAAGCCTACCAGTTTTGGCCATTCTCCTCTTCAGACGTACATAATTGGAAATATAACAATCCCCCTTTTTCTGAGCACCCCACCTGGCACACAGGTCTTGTTGAGTCATTGATGTTTTCACACTAGCCTCCTTGAGATGACTGCCAACAACTCATAGGGACTGTCTTCATGACAGGGGATCAAAATAGAATACTCCTGGAAGCTGGAAAAAAATATCCTCTGACCAGATGCGTGACTGACACAACTTCCCAAGATAATCAAAGCCAGCTTTCCTTTGAACCAACCCAACTGTGGCCCCCAAATCTTTGAAGGTAGGGAGCATCTGTTCACTTATCACCGGGCTCTAATAGTGGGTTTCCGTGCGGCCGCTAGGTGACCAACTAATTAGGCCAAGGTAAGAGAGATTATTCAAGGGCCTGAAGAACCTCTCTCTATGTTTCTAGAGAGAATTATGGAGGCATATAGAAGATACACTCCTTTCAATCCTCAGGCAGAGGATCAAAAGTCATCTGTCACAATGGCCTTTATTGGGCAAGCTGCCCCGGATATTAAAAGAAAGTTAAAATGCTTAGATGGATTACAAGATATGACTTTGAGAGATTTAGTCAGAGAAGCTGAGAAGGTATACTTTAAGAGAGAAACTGAGGAAGAGAAGGGAACAAAGGGAGGATAAAAGAAACAAAAGACAGACTAAGGCGCTGACTAAGGTCCTGGTCACAACAACAAATAGGCCAGAAATTAAGAAACAGGGAGACAGGAAGGGATACCTGGGCCCACGCCAGAGGCCACTCCTTGCCTCAGATCACTGTGCCTACTGTAAAAAAAAGGACACTGGGCCAAAGAGTTCCCTAGAAAGAGACAGCCACTCCTGCCAGCCATTCTGACTCTTGAGGATGACTCCAAAAGTCGGGGCTAACATCCCCTCCCGGAGCTCAGGGTAACTTTTGAAGTGTAGGGGACCCCAGTAAACTTTGAAGTGGATACAGGGGCAATATACTCAGCCCTCAAGGCCCCATTGGGCCATCTATCAAATAAAAGGTCTCTAGTTCAAGGGGCAAATGGCAGTAAGTATCGGGCTTGGACAACTAAGAGGACCATAGACCTGGGAAAAGGAAAATCCATCAATCCTTCCTAGTAATCACAGAATGCCTGGCCCCATTGATGGGCAGAGATCTGCTCACCAAGCTCTGGGCCAAAATAACTTTTAACCCTGAAGGCAACCAAGTGGGATTTCTAAATCCTTCAGTAAAAACTCCTATAGTCATGGCTCTAACTATGTCAGTAGAAAATGTACATCAACTCACTCAACTTTGTTCAAAGAAACTGCAGGCATTCCTGAAGGATCAAGAACAGAGTTTTCCACTGACCAAATCACAGCAAAAGGACTGAATGGGTAACAAAAGCCTGTCGGGTCCATCAATTGGTTTATGCTTACCCTTCCAAGCTTCCTGGAGGAAAGCACCTAGGAGGAAAAAGACCAGGACAATTCTGGGAAGTGAACTTTACTGAAATTAAGCATGCAAGGTATGGACTTAAATATCTCCTAGTCTTTGTAGATACATTTTCAGGATGGATTAAAGCCTTCCCCACCAAAAAAAAGAAAGAAAGAAAGAAAGAAAGAAAGAAAGAAAGAAAGAAAGAAAGAAAGAAAGAAAGAAAGAAAGAAAAAGAAAGAAAGAAAGAAACAGCACAAATGGTGGTCAAGAAGATCCTGGAAGATTTTTTTCCAAGATACGACCTGCCTAAGGTAACAGAGTCTGATAATGGACCTGCATTCATGACCCAGGTACGTTAGGGGTTAGCCAGTACCCTGGGGATTACATTGTGCTTATAGACCACAGAGTGCAGGACAGGTAGAATGAATGAATAGAACTATTAAAGAGACCTTAATGAAATTAAGCTTAGAGACCGACATAAAAGATTGGACAATGCTTCTGCCTTATGCAATGTTTCATGCAAGAAATTCTCTCTCTGTTTCTTTGTGTAACCTCACCCACTATGAAATTCCCTATGGGGCCCCTATTCCAGTAAGGGACCTAACCCCAACTCTAAGACCTAACGATCCCTTCCACACCACCATGCTTGACAGACTTACAGCTGTTGAAAGAACTCAGCGATACCTGTGAAAACAGCTGGCCACTGCCTACCAACCTGGAGATGAGGGGACTCCACATCAATATCAAGTAGGAGACTTTGTCTATGTAAGACAACATCAGGTGTCATCCCTGGAACCCCACTGGAAAGGACCATACCAGGTTCTACTTATAACACCTACAGTGGTAAAGGTAGACAGAATCACTTCCTGGATCCTGGCCTCTCATCTCAAGCCTGCACCCTGTCCAGACTCTGCCTGGAAACTGGAAGAGACTGGTAACCCTTTCAAATTGTGTATTCGCCAGGTGGATGAAGCTATAGAGTCTCTCCTTGACCACCAGTAGTTCTAACCCTCATCAGCCCTTTCAGCAGCGATGGCTGATCACAAATCCTACTGGAGAAGAAGTATAATCTATCTCACATATAGCCCACTTTGGGACCTGGTGGCCATTTCTCCACCCAGACATTTGTTAGCTGGCTATAGGTCTTTCCTATTAGGATATCCCTGATGAAGAGGATACCACTAAAATTCCATTAAATAACTTTTGTACCATAAATAATGGAAACAAACATTATGGATGTCGGGACAGGTAAGCCAGGTGCAGGTTGGCTAGCCTAGATTACTATGTTTGCCCGGCAGACAATCAAAGCCACAAACAGCAACAGCTGTGTGGAGGAAAAGCCAATTTCTTATGTAAGTCATGGGGATGTGAGCATACAGGGGCTTCCTGATAGAACCCGAACTCCTCATCAAATTCTGTACACAGCATTGGCCATATGACCAATTAGATAACCAAAACCCATGGCCCCCAGAGGGGTCTCTAGATCCTCAAATACTGTGTGACCTTTTTAACTTCTGCAAGTGCTCAAAAGGGTAAAAGGAGATTCCCCTATGTGGAGGCCTTTTCCCTCCTTCGCTCACATCCTGAACTATGCTTCTCCAATAGATCCTCACCCTCAGCCTTCATCTCCAGACTATCTGCTGTCACTCCAAACTCAGCAACCTGATTTCTTCCCTTCAATTACTAGATCAAAAACCCAAACCAACACCGGTTCTCAGACCATTGCCCCCTGGCTGAGAAGCAGGTACTGAGGTACCCCTCCACCGACTCACTCCTCTCTTCTCTTGTCACTGCCCGCACTGGGTCCCACCAGGTCCTCTTTCCAGCTAACCCATAGCTCAAACCAGCTGAGGAGAGCCCTCAGACTCTTATCCAAATGTAATGAAAATGGCCTTTAAAGTTGCTCTTTCATCACTGAAAACAGGTTACTAAAAATTTAAAGTCCCTAACAGGCTTTGTGGATACTCACTCCCTTCTTCCCCTCTGCTCTACCTGTTCTACTGCTCAAGTTTTGTTGCTAGGAATATCCCAAACCCCTTTCCCATTATTCTTTTACATCTCTCCTTTCTCATTCTCAGATCCATGAAGCTGCTCTAAGCCCCGACTTCTCTGTCTCCCCCCTCTGTACCAGGCCCAAAGAAAAGTTTTCACTGACCTTCTCCAGGAGTCTTCACCATGGCTGACTTTAGGACTTTCAGCAAAAAAGTCCCTATAAACGATTTCAGTGTAGATAACCTTCCTCATTTAATGTTGCCCTGTTCCACTTGGCCACTGGCTAAAAATAATCAGCACTCCTAAGCTAGACACCCCCTTACTAGTTTTTCACAAAATATGTGAACAATTCCTCTGGCCTTGAACTGGGGCTTCACAGAGATGGCAACATTTCTAAGATAAAGAAGTTACCATCTGGGCTCCATGGTAACAGCTGGCAGGGGGAAAAAAAGAAAGGGAAGTAAAAGCTCTCCCCCACCCAGTTGTCCTTGAAAAGTTAACTTGCCCAGAACAGAGAAAAAAAAAACAGAAACAAAAACAGCTTTTTGTGAACTTCTGCAGAGTGTGATCTTCTGAGCCACTTCTCTTACATGTTGGGTACAAAATTCTGAAACTACCTAAACTTGGAATTCAGAAGATTAATTGATTACAACCGAAGCAATGCCCTCTGAATCTGGGTGCAACCAAATAGGACTGTTTCACTGTCTTTGGTGCTATCTTAGGTGCCTTGCCTTGTCCGTCCCTACAACAGTATAATTCTATATACTAAAACATTGTTGATGTTTTCATGAAATGAAAAACGGATGTGATTAATTGTGTAATGGTGCATATGTTACCCAGAATGCTCTATCATGACGCAGGTTCATTTGAAGATCGAATAGGTGGGACATACAACCCGGTTTCACTGGGAACATATGTCCCTCACTTTAGCCATCCTATAAAGAATAGGAGTTGCCACAAGGGTGGGCACAGGAACCACTGCCCTGGTCCATGGGACACAACAAATGACCCAGTTAGAAGCAGAAATAGACCAAAACTTAAATATATTAGAAACCTCCATAACAGCTTTGCAGGAATCTTTAACCTCTCTCTCTGAAGTTCTTTTACAGAACAGTTGAGGGTTGGACCTCCTCTTCATGAGTGAAAGGGACCTTTGTGCTGCATTGAGGGAGGAATGTTGTGTGAAGTTGTCAGAAGCCAGTGGTGAGCTACTACCTGCTTTATCAGGAAAGGCCCCTCTTCTTAGCTTTCCTGTCTTTTGGCCATCCTCACATCAGTAGGTACCAAGAAAGACAGACTCTGTCCTTGGTAAATCCAAAAAAAGTGAGACCACTGGGACTGGGACTGGGACTGGTTGTGCTTGCCTGGCTTTCTGAATCCCACGTTTAGAGAGTTCCATCACCCAGGACGTTATGTGAGGTAACCTCAATCAGGAAGTGAATGAAGTCACTGCCTTGGCAACCACTTTGTCCTAAGAGTTGCTTCCAAGGGTCCCATGAGATGGAGGGTGCCCCTACTTCCTGTGACATTTTCACACGTTGGAATGGTATATCAACCATAGGCACCCGAGAACAGCTCTCCACACAGGCCTGGTTTGGTCAATCTTCTCTACATTAAGATGAAAGAGGCTGATAAAGACACATCCCTTCATTCTGACCAGGTTGTTTACCATGGAAGTTGAGTTTTCCTCCCTCAGGTCCTTCATAGCTGCCTACAACTTCTCCAGGGTATCATTTCTGCATGGTCCTTTGAGGATCTCAGCAGGTTGAAGATCCCCTACATTCCTGTAGTGTAAGACCAACTTTTTCCCTGCTATTCTGTAAAGTTACATTGAGGGAACAGTGTATGGTTAGGGTAATAACAGGTTTTATTTGGGATAGGAATCATTCTGCTGGATGAATAATGGTATTGGGAACCTGTGATATTTACAAGAATATATAGGTGAAATATAAGTATAAAAACAGAAATCTAGGTAAGATTTGAAGCCCAGAAGAGCATTGGGCCCTTGATTGGGATACTTAGCTTTTAAATATCTTCTAAACAGATGTCTCAGATAAATCGATATACAATGGCATAGGACCTTGAAAATTGGATGATTGAATGTAGAAGAAAACATCCACTCATATAGGCATAGTTGGTAGGATTAGGAAGACAGTCAGTAGGTTTAGGAAGAAAAGTGAGTATAGGATTTGGACAAAAAGTTCTTTAGCAATAGGGTTTGCGGTAGAGAGTGAATGTAAATGTCACCACATGTGAAGAGTCAGACACAATGATGAACTGGGGAAAATATATGGGGAAGCAGATATCAATGGAGATATTAAGAAATCAGGCAAAGTATAAATTGAGTGATAGGATTAGACATTTTCAACAGGGTAGAGGTTGAGTATAAAACCTTAGAAAGAATCAAATATTTAGTCACCAATAGGATTGACATTTGAGAGAATTAGGCAATCTGGACATGGATATTGTTAGTAATCCATGCACACTTTCCATTTAGGCTTTGGCACAGTCATAAGTGTGAACTTTGCATTTTGTTTCCAGAATATTACTGTGATAAAGTGCATATGTAGATCAGGTGACATCAGTATTTCTTCCACCATTTCTGTGGGCAATATTTTGAAGGTGTATAAATTAGTATAGGGTGTACAAATAGGTGTTCCCTGTGTCTAGGAATATAGATAAAATGAATGAATAGACCATACTGTGAATAAATAATATTACTGGTTCCAACTTTAAATATTGGATTGAATTGATATTTACAAATTTACAGGAAATCTTATATTGAGATACATACATTCATTACAACCATTTATACATCTAATGGTAATATTAGGTTTATGGTTTATCATGAAGAGTGTGTGAGTTTTGCTTTAAAAGTGATTATTGAAATCTAAAATAAAATGAAGTATCATGAAAAGACCAGTCAAAAAACATAGAGGAATACTTGTGTACTGAAGCAAGAAGTGATTAAAAGTGAAACAAAAGCCTATCAATTTGCAAAATTGTGAATGAAATATATATCCTATGATGTGCATAAACTGAAGAAATAGTCATGTAACAGTGTTGAATAAAAATGAAGGTCAAAATACACATCATGTCCCATAGGAATCTACTTGCATTGATGTTAAAGTGGGTCAGTTACTGTAGAAAAATTAGGACTTCTATGCACCATTCACTGAATTTTGATTTCAGTACTAGGATACAATATGTATTTAAGGTGGATGAATATTTCTGAAAATAACTTTGTGAACATTTGGTTATAAATCCACATTCATGAACATGAATGCATTTAGGGATTGTATAATAAGACACATATATTTTACATTCTGAAAAATCTGGAGAGTGTGTGTGTGTATATATATATATATATATATATATATATATATATATATATATATATATATATAAAGAGAGAGAGAGAGAGAGAGAGAGAGAGAGAGAGAGAGGCATTAAAAGGTAGCAATATATATGCCAATCGAAATTCATCATGAAATATATAACATCCACAGATCCAAAACTATTCATTTTACTGAACATGGATTTATGTATTATATTGTTCAACTAGGAAGCTCACCCATAGTTTTAATTTTCAATTCCAACAACGTTTAGGAGGAGTGACCTCTTCTAAAAATTTGTATCTGCCAAGTCAGCCATCTAACAAAAATGTACATGTGATACCAGGTAGTATTCTATATGTACATTCAAAAATACATGTGCTGAATAGCCTACAGATAAAGGGAGATAGGAATTCACATATTTGTTAACTATAAAACACATGGAGAACTATTTCAATTTAAAATTGACTAGATTTATAACACCTACCCTTTATCATGCAAAAGGTAAATCCAACTATACACCATGCCTCTCTAAACTGCTTGTATTTCTATTCTGTTTGGGTTCTTTTTCTCCATCACTTTAGGATTGCTGCAATCTGGCTGGGCACAATTCAGGAGCCACTTGTCAAAAGAAACTAAAATTACTTTTAGAACCACACATGACTAAAAATTAGCTCCTCGGGAAAAACCCTCAGAGCCCAACTGCCACTACTGGCTTCCCACAAGCTCTCAACCTCCACACTCCTTCTCTTGAGGTCGATTGGCTGGGTCGTGTGGGCAGAGCCCAAAAAGTCCCACAATGAGCAGCTCCGCTGTCTGAAAGGGTGGGGAAACAGCCCAATGGCATTACCACAGAGGAGCCAATCAGCTAGATATTGCTGGGGCTGCTGTGAACCAATCATCAGCTTGCAGTCTGAAAGGGTGGGGAAACTGCTCAATGAGCATCTCCAATGAGCATCACCGCAGAGGAGCCAATTAGCTTGATGTTGCTGGGGCCGCTGTTAGCCAATCATCAGCCGGCAGTCTGAAAGTTTGTTTGGCCCCTTGGGCTGTGCCTCTCAACACCTCCCCCTCTCTGTTTAAACAACAAGCATGTGGCTTAGGGACCATGCCTGCCTTAGGTTGTCCAATAGTACATATGGTGCTTACCCATTATCGAATGAGCTGACCTCAAGGTATCAGCCTCCAGTCTTAGATTGGTACCATTGCAATTGGATCTTACCCGTCACTAGCTACAGGTCCAGTATACAGTCACACCTGTGGAGAGGTCTTTGTACCAGCGGGGGGTGAGGTTCTTTGTCTCACCTCTGTTGGCCCCCAAATTTTAGCTGAACGACCATGACAGCAGAAGGGAGGAAGATACACCAAGCCAATTGACGGCTCCTTTTGGAAAAATTGTACCACCGATGACATCATCAGCAAAAATACCCCAACACTACCACAAGTCAATTCACCAACATATTGTTCACAATGCATGCAGGTGAGTTCACAATGCATACAGGTGATACATAGTCGAGGCAAGTTCTGCAAGCAGTTCAGTGATGGCTATTGCAGAAGCTGTAGATTGGTTTTATCTTTGTCTTTACAGGCACTGGGATGAAGATAGGAATTTTGGCAATAATGGCCAAAGAAAAATTATGTAACATTCCAGAAGGTACTAAAAGAAAACAATTTTCTTAACAATTTACATTGTCTTGAAGAGAATTATTAAATATAATGAAAAGAAAAGGTGAAAGTAAACAAACAGATCTGTTAACCTCCTTTTTTGTACACATTTTAAAACAATCCTCAACAGGTGTTTACACAATTTAAATTAAAAAATTTACATCAAGTGTATAAAAATATATTTGGATCCATTTTTTCATGAGCGCTCATCATATATGATATATGGACATACGTACATTCAAACATATAACAAAAAACACAAGTGTGCACACGTAATATAATACATACAACACATAACATAAGAGTAAAGGCCTTATAACATTTTACAGGTGAAATCTCCATTGCAATGTCTAAAAACTCTATAGTCCAAAAATAGAACTGATCAGCAAAACATTAACCTAGGTTTGTATGAGCTCAAAAACCAAAATAGAACTTCATGACATGGGAAAGGGTAATAATAAAATAGATATTGAAAAAAGCATCCTGGATTTGTCACAGATGTAAGAATAGCCAAACTGGAGTTCTGGATATCAGCTGTTATGGATTTGAGCCAAATCATATTCTTTTAATCTGTAGAAATCGATTTAGTTAGTCTCTCTGGAATCCAAATCGGCTGCTGTTCTCCCTGTGGAAACACACAAACAGACCTCCAACTCCAGACAATTACTGGGTCAGGACATTTCCATTGTCCTGTTAGAATATCCTTCCAAAGTACCTTGGGCTTATGTACATTTTTTGGACGCATATGCCTTTCCACAGGAATAAGCCCTGATGAATCCAAATTTCCAAAGTTTAGAGTAAAAAGGGTTATTTTAAGTTTATCTTTGGGGAATATATACCCTTTCCCAATTTCTTTTTTTTTTTGTTTAATTAGTACGTTTTAATAGTTTGATGAGCTCATTTAACTATGCCTTGTCCCTGCGGATTGTATGGGATTCCTGTTATATGAGTAATGCAAAATGATGAGCAAAATTCTTTAAAAGAGGTAAAAGTATAACCAGGGGCAACATCTGTTTTTAACTGTTTTGGAATGCCCACAGTGGCAAAATTTTGTAAGCAATGAGCTATAACATCTTTAGTTTTTTTTCTCCGGCATGAAGGGAGTCCATCAAAAATTCAGAAGAAGTATCAACTGTAACATGCAAATATTTTAATTTTCCAAATTCTGGCAAGTTTGTGACGTCCATCTGCCAAATATGGTTAGGTATCAATCCTCTAGGATTGACTCCAAGATTAACTTGTGGTAAAATGGTCACACAATTTTGACATTGTTTTATTATTTGTCTAGCTTGTTCCTTAGTTATTTTAAAGCGCTTATGTATAGTATTAGCATTGACATGGAATTTTTTATGAAAATTTGTAGCTTCTTCTACTGTAGAGAAAATATGTATGTCATGCGTAGTTTTATCTGCTAAATCATTACCCAAACTAAGGGCTCCAGGCAATCCTGTATATGTCCTGATATGCCCTATAAAGGACGGATCTTTTCTGTCCCAGATTAGACTTTGTATAGTGGAAAGAAAAGTGAAAACAGGAGAGGAAGGGGAAATTTGTTTCTTCCTAAGATTATATATTGAAACTCAACCCTGTTGAAAATGCATAATCATATCACTCACTTTATACTTTGCCTGATTTCATAATGTCTCTAAAGATATGTGGTTTCCTGCATATTTTCACCAGTTCACCATTGTGACTGACCCTTCACATGAACTTATGTTCACTTTCACTCTCTAACCACAACCCTAATGCTCCAGAACTTTTGTTCCAAATCCTATACTCACTCTTCTTCCTAAACCAACTCTGTACCTAATTCTACCTACTATCCGTTTTTGACTGGATGTTCTCTTCAACATTCAATCATCCAAGCTACAAGGTCCGATGCATTGTATATCTATTTATCTGAGACATCTGTACACAATGTAAATCAAAGTTAAGTATCCCAATCAAGGGCCCAATGCCCTTCTGAGCTTCAAAATTACCTAGATTTCGGTTTTAATTCATATATTTAACCTCTATATTTTTATAAATATCTCAGGTTCCCAATACCATTATTCATCCCGCAGGATTATTCCTAACTCAAATCAAACATTTTATTAGCCCTAAGAATACACTGTTCTATCAACCTATATTTAAAGAAAAGCAGGGACAGAGTTGGTCTTACAATACAGGAATGTAGGGGATCTTCCACCTGCTGAGAACCTCCAAAGTCCATGCAGAAATGAATCCTGGAGAAGATATAGTCAGCTATGAAGGATCTGCGAGAGCAAAAGTCATCTTCCATGGCAATCACCCTGGTCAGGATGAAGGGATGTGTCTGAATCAGCCTCTCTCTTCTTAATGTAGAGGAGATTGACCAAACCAGGCCTGTGTGGATAGCTATTCCCGGGTTCCTAAGGTTGACATACCATTCTAACTTGTGAAAGTTTCAAAGGAAGTAGGGGAAGCCTCCATCTAATGGGACACTTGGAAGCAACTATTAGGACAAAATGGTTTACAAGGCAGTGAATTTATTCAGTTCCTGAAGGGAGTGACCTCACCTCACTTTCTTGGTGATGGATCTCTCTGAACTTGGGATACTGGAAACCAGGCACATAGAGCCAGTCCCAGTCCCAGTCCCAAAGGGCTCACTTGTTTGGATTTACCAAGGACAGAGTCAGTCTTTCTTTGTACCTACTGATGTTAGGATGGCAAAAGCAAGGAGAGCTCTGAAGAAGGGCCTTTCCTGAGAAAGCAGGTAGTGGCTAAACACTAGCTTCTGACAACTTAACAGAGTTGGTCAAGGAGAACAGACCTGAGACAGGACAGGACTTTTCAGGGGAAAATTGTATGGCCCACCAGTCAGAGGACACTCCCTAGAGTCACAGACCTACTTGGGGGAAGGAGGTGCCAATATGGGTGTGGTTTTGGGTTTATGATTTTGTCTCATGTTCTGAAAATAGGTAGGAAAGGTGGTTTGTTTTTTGGGGTTGAACTGTTTCTAGTAAGACGTTTGACAAGGCGAGTGTTTCTATGTCTGTGTATCCCACTATGTCCGTGGTTGTAGAAATTAGAAAAGAGAATGCATCAATGGATTTGTCCTGTCTTGTAGAAAGCTTCCCAGCATTCATCCTGCCCAATGAATGAATGGATTGCAGCTTTCCTTAAGGATGGGCAACACCAACGATCTTAGTAATTTTCAATTTTCTTTCTGAATTCTCGCCAATCTCCAGAATAGGCTCATGGTTTTGTGTCCAAGATATGTACCACCTCCAAGCTCTGTGACATGGCCATGTACTGGATAGATGAAGGGAATGGCGAGCATCTCAGAAAACGCAGATATCAGTGTGACCAGTAAACTCTCAGTGGAGAAACCCTTCTTTGAGCCTTTTGCTTACATAATGTTCTGTTGCCTTGAATGTCAAGAAGTACTTTGTTTCGGACCACCCCTTTGTGAAGCCTGAAGAAAACAGTTTTCAGATCTAAATGAATGGGCATAACCTGTGGCTCTTTGCTTACTTGCTTTGGAAATGGATGTGTCTGAATCCAACTCTATGCCCTGTGTGAGGCTGTGTCTTAGATTCTCTGCAACTGATAGATCTAAAGAAAGATCCCATGTGTGCATCCAAAACCAAAATGGCCAAAAGAGCAGTCATTGTGGGTGAAGTTTCTCTCCGTCCTCTGTTAGGTTCTTGACGTCCATCAAGTGAGAATTGGGATCCTTTGGGTCAAATGAGTTTTTCAAAGCACTGCAGATGTGGTTGGGTTTTCTTATGACTGAAATTCACATAAAGAATCTACACCTGACAGTCAGTAGGCCTCAAATTGCAGAAGAAGATCAGTATTAATGGCAGGTGTATTTGATCAATCCTGGTTCACTGGAAGGGTTTCCAGGCCACCCTGACTTTAGGCAAATTAGCGGCAAGGGAGCATGTTTTGGACACTGTCTTGGGCTATGCCCCTCATGGAAACGTCCAGCCAGAGGTTATGATGAGTGTCTATATGGAAGAAGATGAGGGCCATTGGGGAGTGTTTTGGTTTTAATTGTGGTCATTTGTGTGGCATTTGGAAGA
>NW_027512669.1:300000-413150 GCF_048772815.1 Callospermophilus lateralis | reverse complement strand
CATTCATCCTGCGCAATTGATGAATGGACTGCAGCTTGCCTTATGAATGGACAACACCTACTATCTTCCTAAGCTCCAGTTTTCTTCCTGAATTCTGGCCACTCTCCGGAATAGTCTCATGGTTTGGTGTCCAAGATATGTACCGCCTCCAAGCTTTGTTACATGGGCATGTACTGGATAGCTGAAGGCAATGGGAGCATCTCAGAAAACTCAGATATCAGTGTGACCAGTAAAGTCTCAGTGGAGAAACCCTGCTTTCTGCCTTTTGCTAACCTTTTGTTCTGTTGCCCTGAATGTCAGGAAATTCTTTGCCTCAGGCAACCCCTTTGTAAAGCCTGAAGAAAACAGTTTTCAAATGAAAATGAATGGGCATCACCTGTGGCTGTTTGCTTAATTGCTTCAAAAGGGATGTGTCTGAATCAGCCCCTTGGCCCTATGTGAGGCTGGGGCTTAGATTCTCGGCACCTAACAGATCTACAGAAAGATCCCATCTCTGAATCCAAAACCAAAATGGCCATAAGAGCAGTCAATGTGGATGAAGTCTCTTGCCTTCCTCTGTAAGTCCTGACCTCTATCAAGTGAGAATAGATATCATTTGGGTCAAATGAGTTTTTCAAAGCCCTGAAGAGGCTAATGCATAGGTGCTTGGATTTTCTCATGACTCCAATTCACACAAAGAATTTATACTCAACAATCAGTACAGTCAAAATGGAGAAGCAGAGCAGTATTAAGGGCAGGCCTATTTGATCACTCCTGGTTCACAGGAAGGGTGTCCAGGCCACCCTGACTTTAGGCAATTGAGGGGTAAGTGAGCTTATTTTGGACACTGTCTTGGGCTGCATCCCTCATGAAAACCTGCAGCAAGAGGTTATGATGAGTGTCTCTATGGCAGAAGATGAGGGTCATGTGGGAGTGTTTTGGTTTCAATTCCGGTCATTTGTGTGGCAGTGGAATAGGCCACTAATGAGATTCGCCCTTCTAAACTGAGATCTAGCTCACTCCTTGGGAAAAATTGCCTGTGAGAGTTCTCCAGATCTTTTATTGAAATGAGCTTCCTCACCATTTAATGGTTCCTGAATGAATTGAAACCCACAGTGCTTCCAACTTCATCCTTGAAAAGTGGCTACATAAATACCATGAATTTTTGCCATTCCAATGACCAGGTGGCACTGGAGAACATTTGATGTCCTTTTGCTCATCATGAGTGTACCAGATAGTGCCTTGATTGTCTGGGTTTCATGAAAATGGTGTAGAACAGAAATGCCAGTAACTTGTAGCCTACTGAATAGTGGTGTGTGTGCAGGTGGTGTGCAGGTGTGTGATAAAACATCTCTTGTGGGGCCATGTGGATCTGCCATTACTTCCAAAGGGCTTGAGACTGACATGATGCATCCAGCAGAACCTTATATGTCTGAAACCTCTCCATGTAAAGGCATCTTTTTATATGAAGATTTTCAGGGCAATGTTCAGAATCAGGTTGCTATGATCAAGGGGGCAATCTATGTGGGATAGAATCCTGGTTGGTGAATTCTCCTGCAGACCCTGACCCACCATACATGACAGAACTCCCTCCAGCACTGGGTCTCAGTTGAACTCATTTTATTTAGTGAAACAAATACCAAACTCCCAGTGCAGCGGCAAGAAACACCATGAAAAGTGGAGGATGAACAAATGGCTTCACAGTCCACACGGGGAGACACTTAGCCTTCAGTGGCCACAGTTTACCTACAAAGAGTGAATTCAGCACTGCCGCCTCATGTCTTTTGGAAAATAAGAAACCATGTTCTCCAGGTTACATAGATGCAGACACAGCTTTGATGCTTTCACTAGAAATGAAGCTAAAGCTCCTGACAAAAACATATATTTCAAGGATCTTCTAGCTTTCAGAGTCTGTGTTGAAATATCAGCTGTTATCCTGATTGCTTTACCCCTAAATGTAATCTGCTTCCTTTCAATTGTAGCTTTTAAAATTCTCTCTTTATTCTGTACGTTGGGTATCTTCATTATAATGCGTCTAGGTGTGGATCTCTTATGATTTTGCACATTCGGCGTCCTGTTGGCTTCTAGGACTTGGGAGTCTGTCTCATTCTTCAAGTCTGGGAAGTTTTCTCGTATTATTTTATTAAATACATTGCTCATTCTTTTGGTTTGGACCTCTATACCTTCCTGTATCCCAATGACTCTTAAGTTTGGTCTCTTTATGTTATCCCATATTTCACGGATGTTCTGTTCATGGTTTCTTAACAGTCTTGCTGAGCTGTCTATGTTCTTTTCAAGTTGAAATACTTTGTCTTCATTGTCTGATGTTCTATCTTCTAAGTGTTCTACTCTGATGGTAGTGTTCTCAATTGAGTTTTTATTTAAGTTGTTTTATTGCTTCCTGCATTTCTAGGATTTCTGTTTGTCATTTTTTACAACTTCTATCTCCCTGTATAATTGATCTTTGCTTCTTGGATTTGTTTGTGTAATTCATTGTCGAAGTGATCTTTCATTGTCTGATTTTGCTGTCTAATGTCTTCCTTGAGACTCCAGATTATCTGAAGCATGTATATCCTGAGTTTTTTATCTGACATTCCATCTGCTGCAGCTATTACCTCTTCTAAAGTTGTGTTGACCTGCATTGCTTGTGGTCCTTTTTTCTTTGTCTTTTCATACGGCTCGCGTTTCTTTCTGCTTGGTGAAACTGTTGTGATTTTGAAATTTTCCCCCTATATATTTATATTGCTCTTGTATATTGAAAAGTCTTCCTTGCAGGTGCGGGGTGTGGCTGTTGTGCTCTTCCAATTGGGGTGATCTATCTACCATGCTGATGGGCCGCTGGGCCTGTTCTCCTGATCGGTCGCAGGTCTGCCTACCCTGCAGGCGCGGGAAGCGGCTCTGCTAAGCCCCTCCTCTAATTGGTGTGACGTGTGTACCACACCCATGGACCCCTGGGGTGTTCTGCCAGTCGGTCTCAGGTCTGCCTACCTTAGAGGCGCGGGCGGCGGCTCTGCTCTGCCCCTACTCCAATTGGGGTGACGTGACTACCATGCCGGCGGGTGGGTGGGCCTGTTCTGCCGTCGGTCGCAGGTCTGCCTACCTTACGGGCATGGGCGATGGATCTGCTCTGCCCCTACTCCAAATGGGTGAAGTGTCTGCCGCGCTGGCAGGCCGCTGGGCCTCTTCTGCTGGTCGGGTGCAGATTTGTCTACCTTGAGGGCGCGGGTGGTGGCTCTGCTCTGCCGCTACTCCAATTGGGGTGTCGTGACTACGAAGCCGGCAGGTTGCTGGGCCTGTTCCGGGCACCATGGGCAAAGACTCTGCTCTGCGCCTACTCCTATTGGGGTTATGTGACTACCATGCCGGTGGGCCACTTGGATTGTACTAGGTGCTGGAGAAGGCTCTGCTCTGCAATTATCCAATTGAGGTGACGTGACTACCATGCCTGCTGGTCGCTAGGCCTGTTCTGGGCACCTGTGGTGGCTCTCCTCTGCCTCTATTCCAATTGGAGTGAAGTGAGTATCATGCAGGTGTGTCGCTGGGCCTGTTCCAGGCATGGGCAGCGGCTCTGCTCTGCCCCTCTGGCTTGATGACAAAGTGAGAGAGACTCGAGTGTTTCTGACTCACTTTCTTTACCAGGAGACCAACTGTTTCTGTCACCGCTGGTATTAATGAAGTTATCTCCTCCGCTGCTTTCTGATGACATCAGATCTCTGCCATGTTGGTATCCCATGCAAAAGGCAGCATTTCGTTCCCTTTGCTGGGTGACCAAAGCAATGGGTGAGTCCTGACTTGCCCTCACAAGCCTCGTCTCAATCCTGTTGCCACTGCCTATGAAGGCTCGGTTGATATTTACCTCCACATTATTCAGCAAGACCCGGACCGGGAAGCAGTTTCCACGGGTTCTTGAGTCCTGGGCCAGATCAGTTCAGGGAGGCCAAATTTGGCCGCTCTGGGCTCAGTGTATGTTCTAATAGGAGCTGGCTCCAAGACGCAGTTTCTGCGGGTTCTTTAGCACTGAGCCTGAGTAATTTGTCTGCGAAGCAAAGGTGAATGGAATCCTGAAATTACCTGTTCTATAGCTGAATGAGCTGCGATCAGTCGAAAACAGGGATGGTGACGTCAGCTCTTCAAGATGGTGGACGCTGGCTTCCTCTGTGGTCTGACCGGTATGGAGAACGGAATTGGACCACATCCATCCCCGTCTCAATCCCAGAATTCAGCACTGAGCACAGTAATTGCATAGCGGGCAGGAGCCCATAGAATCCTCACCACTGTATATTTGCGATGCTATTTCGTCTTTTCCCAGTGCGCGCCACACACTCTAGCTGCAGGGCAATTTGCTGAATAAGCAGCATGACCCTCCGTGCGGAAAAATCACTCGCGTTTGAGCCCCCGTAGCTGATCCTCGTGAGATGGATATATGTCCACTAGGTTTTGGAGCACCCCAAATTTGCTGGAAATTCCTAACAAGATAGGTTTTAGCCGTTCTAACTCGTCATTTTCCCGCACAGTGACGTGGTACATGGGGGTAATGCACTCCATTCGCCGCCATCATGTGATCCCCCAAAGTTAGTTTTCAGTAGAAGGAAAAAAATATGTATTTCAGGTGGAGGAATATTTCTGAGAATAATCTTGTGAAAAGTTGATTATAAATCCACATACATGAATATGAATGAATTTAGGGAGGGTATAAAAAGAAAAATATACTAAATATTTTGAAAAATCTGGAGAGTGAATATATATATATATATATATATATATATATATATATATATATATATATATATATATACACACAGACACACACACACACAGACATTAAAAAGTAGCATTATGTATGTGAATTGAAATTCACCATGAAATATATATCATCCACAGATCCAAAAATATTCATTTAAATGTACATGGATTCATGTTGTTTAAATAAAAAGCTCACCCATATGTTGAATTTTCAGTTCCAACAGCGTTAAGTAGGAGTGATCTCTTCTCACAATTTGTATCTGCCAAGCCAGCCACCTCACCAAATGTACGACTGATACCAGGTAGAATTCTGTATGTGCTTATAAAAATACATGTGATGAATAGGCTACAGAGAAAGGGAGACAGTTATTCACATATTTGTTAACTTTGAAAACACATGGAGAACTATTTCAATTAAAATTCGCTAGATTTATAACACCTACAATTTATCATACGAAAGGCAAGTCCAATTATACACCATGCCTCCTGTGAACCTCTTGTATTTGTATTCTGTTTGGGTTATTATTCTCCATCAAATTAGGATAAGAAGTCAAAGTCTAGTAGGGCATGTGTTAGTGTCAGGGATTCAGTATTTCGAATGGAAAATTGGAAAATGTATCCAATGTGTATGCAAATATGTGCTACACAAAAATCTTCCCACTCTCATTCAGAATAATGCCTTGACATTACCTTCGCCGTACATAAGACACAATTAGAGGAGAACATTTAGAAAATCTGTGAATACATATGTGGAATGGAAAATGCTCAGAAGTTCACAAATTTGGAGTTGGTAGAGGAGTTTCCAAAAGTAAGGGACAGGGTAATCACTCCAAAAACATGAATTTCTGCCAGCCTAACATCTGAAGAAACTGCCTGTGAGGTTGGGCAATGAAATATATGCTGTTGTCAGAAGCATTAGCTTCATATGTAGTGAGACCATCAAATCTGGTTCTGCATCTATGTGACCTGGATGACATGGTTTCTTATTTTCCAATAAACATGAGGCAGCAGTGCTGAATTTTCTATTTGTAGGTATACTGTGGCCACTGGATTCTAGGTGTCTCCCCGTGTGGACTGTAAATTCATTTGGTCATCCTCCACTTTCGTGGTGTTTCTTGCTGCTGCACTGGGAGTTTGGTATTTGCTTCATTAAATACAAGGGTTCACCTGGGACACAGTGCTGAATTGAGTTCTGTCAAGTGTGGTGTGTCGAGTTCTGCAGGAGAATGCACCAACCAGGCTTCTATCCCACATAACTTGCCCTATTGACCATAGCATCCTGATTCTGAACATTGCCCTGAAACCTCTCCATATAACAATATGCTTTTACATATAAGGTTCTACTGACTGCAAAATGTCAGTCACAATCCATTTGGAAGCCAATGGCAGATCCACATGCCCCCACCACAGATGTTTTATCACACACCTGCCAACCACTGCTCTAGAACAACTACTCAGCAAGATCCAACTTACTGGAATCTCTGTTCTACACCATTTTCATAAAACCCAGTCAATCAAGGCACTGTCCTGTATACTCATGATCAGCAAGAGGACATCCAAATGTTCTCCAGTGCTACCCGGTCATGGGAATTTCAAAAATTTCATGATATTGATATAGCCAATTTTCAAGGATGAAGTTGGAGGCACTGTGGATTTCAATTCACTCAGAAACCATTAAATGAAAACTCTGGAGAATTCTTACAGGCAAGGCTTCCAAAAGTGGCCAAAAGTCAGATTAAGCCAGGCCCTTTGAGGTCTACAAAGTATGGTCCATGTGTGTTTTGACTCTCAAATATGGCTGCCAAGTCTTTAAGAATAATATCATGTGTTATCCTGGCTGAGATTCCCTGTGCTCTGTGGAAAGTCAACTAGGGCCTAGATGTCACTTTCCAAGGGCAACTCTCATGCATGGCCATCTAAAATTCCAACACAATTCCTGGCAATAATTCTCTGAGATCAGTAAAAGAACTCAGTCTCTAAGGGGAATCACACCAGAGTGCAAGCCTAGGTGGACCCAGTGATCTCTTCCAACCGCCAGACAAATGTCCACAATTAAAACCAAAACACTCTCACATGGCCCTCATCTTCTTCCATATAGACACTCATTATATCCTCTGGCTGGAGGTTTCCATAAGGGATGCAGCCCACGACAGTGTCCAAAATAAGCTCCTTGCACCGCATTTGCCTAAAGTAAGGGTGGCCTGGACTCTCTTCCTGTGAACCAGGAGTAATCAAATAGGCCTACCTTTAATATTGCTTGGCTTCTCCAACTTGAGGCCTTCTAGCTTTGGGGTTTAGATTCTTTAAGTGAATTGGAGTCATGATAATCAAGCACCTATGGCCTAGCCTCTGCAGGGCTTTGAAGAACTCATTTGACCCAAAGAATCCCTATTCTCACTTGATGGATATCTGGAACCTACCAGAGAAAGGCAAGAGAGTTCATCAACAATATCTGATCTTTTTGCCATTTTGGTTTTGGATGCACGCATGGGATCTATCTTTAGATCCATCAGGTGATGAGAGTCTAAGCCACAGCGTCACACAGGGCCAACAGGCTGATTCAGACATATCCCAATCCTAAGCAATTAAGCAAAGAGCCACAGGTGATGCCCATTCATTTCCATTTGAAAACTCTTTTCTTCAGGCTTCACAAAGTGGTGGCTTGAGGCAAAAAACTTCCTGACATTCAACAGAACAATAGTTAAGCAAAAGGACCAAAGCAGGGTTTCTCCACTGAGACTTTCCTGGTCAACAGATATCTGAGATTTCTGAGATGCTAGCCATTTCCTTCAGCTATCCAGTACATAGCCATGTCACAGATCTTGGAGGTGGTACAAATCTTGGACACAAAACCATGATACTATTCTGGAGAGTGGGCTGAATTGAGAGAGAAAACAGGAAATTAGGAAGCTTGTAGGTGTTGCCCATCCATAAGGCAAGCCAGAGTCCACTCATGAATTGGGCAGGATGAATGCTGGGAAGCTTTCTACTAGACAGGACACATCCATTGATGCATTGTCTTTTCTAATGTCTACAACAATGGACTCAGTGGGATACACACACATAGAAACACTCACCTTGTCAAAGGACTTAATAGAAATATTCCACACCATACCAAACAAACCGCCTTTCCTACCTATTCTCAGAAAATGATCCACTACCTGCTTTCTCAGGGAAAGCCCCTCTTCAGAGGTTTCCTGGCATTTGGACATCCTCACATCTGTAGGTACCAAGAAAGACTGACTCTGTCCTTGGTAATTCCAAACATGTGAGACCACTGGGACTAGAACAGCGACTGTCTCTGGGTGCCTGGCTTCCTGGATCCCAAGTTCAGAGAGTTCCCTCACCAAGGAAGTGAGGTGAGATCACTTTCTTCAGGATCTGAATGATGTCACTGCCTTGGCAACCACTTTGTTGCTTCCAAAAGTACCATGAGGTGGAGGCTGCCCCGATTTTCATGTGGCATTTTCTCTAGTTAGAATGTTATATCAACCATAAGCACCCGGGAACAGCTTCCACACAGGACTGGTTTGGTCCATGTTCTATACATTAAGAAGAGAGAGAATGATTCAGACACAACCCTTCATCCTGACCAGGATGATTGCCATGGAAGTTGACTTTTGCTTTCTGAGGTACTTCATAGCTGCCTTCATCTTCACCAGGGATTATTTCTGCATGAACATTTGAGTTTCTCAGCAGGTGAAGATCCCCTAGATTCCTGTAGTTTAATACCCACACTGTTCCTGCTCTCCTGCAAAGTTAGTGTATGGTTAGGGTTAATAATATTTTCGATTTGGGTTAGGAATCATTCTGCAGGATGAATAATGGGATTGGGAACCTGTGATATTTATAAGAATATATAGGTGAAATATATGTATAAAAACGGGAATCTAAGAAAGATTTGAAGCCCAGAAGGGCATTGGGCCCTTGGTTTGGATACTTAGTGTTGAATAATGTTCTGTACAATTGTCTCAGTTAAATCGAAATACAATGGCATAGGACCTTGTACCTTGGATGATTAAATGTAGAAGAGAACATCCAGTCAAAAAGGGATAGTTGGTAGGATTAGGAAGATAGTCAGTAGGTTTAGGAAGAAGAGTGAGTATATGATTTGGAAAAAAAGCTTCTTTAGCAATAGGGTTTTGTTTAGAGAGTGAATGTAAATGTCAGCACATGTGAAGAGTAAGCCAAAATGATGAACTGGGGAAAATATGTAGGAAAGCAGGTGTCAATAGAGACATTACTAAATCAGGCAAAGTATAAAGTGAGGGATAGGATTAGACATTTTCAACAGGCTTGAGTTTGAATATATAATCATAGGAAAAAACAAATATGTCGTCATGAATGGGAATGACATTTGAGAGCATTAGGCAACCTGGACATGGATGCTATTAGTTATCAACATTCACTTTCCTTTTAGGCTTTGGTACAATCATAAGTGTGATATTTTATTTGTTTGTTGTTCAGAATATTACTGTGATAAAATGTATATGTAGATCAGGTGACATGAGTATTTCTTTCACCATTTCTGGGAGCAATAATTTGAAGACGCATACATTAGTATTAGGGGCACAAAGAGGTGTAACCTCTGTCTATGAATATAGAGATAATGCATGAATAGACCATACTATGAATAAATAACATAACTGATTCCAGTTTAAATAATGGATTGAAATGACATGTGAAAATATATAAGAAATCTTATATTGATATACAATCATTCATTCCAACCAGTTATATATCTAATGGTAATATTAGGATTATGATTTATGATGAATGGTGTTTGAGTTTTGCTTTATAAGTGATGATGTTAAACGAAAGTAATGTGTTTGGAAAGAAGTCTCATGAAAAGACCAGTCAAGAAACATGGAGGAATGCATGTGTTCTGAATCAGGAAGTGATTGATAGTGAAACAAATGCCTATAAATTTTCTAATTTGTGACTGAAATATATATCCTATGATGTGGATAAACTGAAGACATAGTAACGTACAAGTGTTGAATAAAAATGAAAGTCAAAATACACATCATGTCCCCTAGGAATCTACTTGCATTGATTTTAAACTGGCTAAGTAAATGTAGAAATAATAGGGTTTGTATGCACCATTCACTGAATTTAGTTTTCAGTACTAGGAAACAATATGTATTGCAGGTGGATGATTATTATGAGAATAATCTTGTGGAAAGTTGATTATAAATCCACAGATATGAATATGAATGAATTTAGGGAGTGTATAATAAGACACATATATTTCATATTTTGAAAAATCTGAAGAGTGTGTATATATACATAAATATATATATATATATATATATATATATATATATATATATATATATATATATATATATATATATTTATATATATATACAAACACGCACATGCACAGATATTAAAAAGTAGCAATACAGGAGATCCATTATGAAGGCAGGCATGGAGAAATCAAGTCTCTGATCTCTTCAGCTGCACGGGCATAGGAAGTCATAAACTGTCTAAATGCTGTTTGCTCAGAATCACTAGGCAATGTTGACCTGTTGTGAATCTGGGGCGAACAGTCTGGGCCCCTCAGAACACACACAGAGCCCGGATTGGCTGCATTCAAGCTTAGATTCGTCTGGTTTTTGTGACTCAGCACTAACATTCCCGCTGAAATAACTGGTTGGGCTTTCTGAATTGACAGAGTTAAAAGACAACTGAGCCTTCATAGGCAGTGGCCACAGGATTGAAATGGGGCTTGGGAGAGATAGTCAGGACCCACCCATTGCATTGGTCACCCAGCAAAGGGAACAAACGGTCACCATTTTAATGGGATACCACCATGGCATAGAACTGACATTACAGGCGGAGGAGATAACTTCATTGAAACCAACGCGACAAGTGTGTAATCCCATTGCCATCTCTCTCAACACCACGGGGAAACCTCAAGGGCCCCTCGCAGCTCTCCCAGGAGCACGATAGCCAGACCTAGGGAAACAGGATTGGCTCGGGACTTGCGGCGTGGAATTCCCGGCTACCACTCCCACCAGTGCTGACAATTGAGGTCTCTTACACCACCTACCAGGGGCATGGCTCCCGGAAGACAGGAAAATTCGCTGGCGGTTCTCAGGACAAAGCTCTACAAACTTAGGGTCTGAGGGAGGCAAACAGGGAGAGTGTGCCCAGGCGTTCATTAAAACAGGGCTACCAGGAGCAGAGGCCTGGTGTGTAACCAGTATTGTGGTGAGCGTCAAAGGTGAGCGGGGCCTGGCTTGAGGAAGCACAAGAGAAGGCCCTAGGCACTCAGGATTGGAGACCCGCCGAGTCTGGGAGGAAGAGCTGCTGCACAGTGATTTGTTCCCACTTATTTAGAGGAGAAGCTTGGCCCAGTGCACACAGCTCCACCTACTGGATGAGAAGTTAATTGAACTCTAGTACTGCATGTATTATTATTATTATATTATTTGTATGTTTTTCTTTTTCTTTCATTTTCATTTTTGTTGTTGTTCTTTAACTTTTTTAATGTTTTTTATTTTTTTAATTTTTTATTTCATTATTATTATTATTATTTTAAATTTTAATTTTCATTTTTTAATTATCATTATTACTTAAAATTTTCTTTCTTTATTTTCTATTTTTTTCTTTTGTCTTTTCATTTCTTTTCAATTTTATTATACCCCTTCCTTGAATTCTACCTGGATACTCTCATTCTCTTTAGTGACTTCTTCCCTTCCCTTCTAATATCTTTCCTTCCAAGCATCAAATAAATTTATAAGAGTAAGCAGTAACTCAGTAGTCAAACAGAACAAGAAGTAACATGAGCAGCATAAAAAAGCAAGGAAGAAAAAAAGTACAAACAATGAAGGACAGCCTAAATATTGAAGAGCATCTGGAGTCATCAGAAAAATGGTCATATAAAGAACTCAAGGAATACCTTAGACAGATGTAATGGAACATTAAAGAGGATACGAGACAACAAAAACAAACAGTGAAAGAACGCATTGAAAATGAATTACATAAACAGATAAAATAAGAAATTAAGCATCTTTATCAGGAGATAGAGATTATTAGAAAAATCAAACAATAATTCTAGAAATGAAGGAAATGATAAACCAAATTAAAAACTCAATTGAGAGTATCACTAACAGAGTGGAGCAAGTAGAAGACAGAATGTCAGATAATGAAGACAAAATATATCATCTTGAAAAAACTCTGTCCAAGAAAGGAATGCTGTAAAAAATTATGAGAAAACATCCAAGAGATATGAAATAACATTAAAAAAACAAAATTATGAGTCATCCCGAAAGAGGAAGGTACAGAGATTCAAACCAAGGGAATGAGTAACCTGCTGAATGAAATAATTAGAGAAAACTTTCCAAAAATAAAAATGGAAACAGATAAACAAATTGTAGATGCTTACAGGACACTGAGCACACAAAATCACAGTAGACCAATGCCAAGACACATTGTTATGAAGATATCCAATATACAAAACAAAGAGAAAATATTAAAACCTACCAGAGAAAGGAGGCAGATTACAATCAGGGGTAAAACAAAAAGGTTAACAATGGTTTTTTTTTTTTTTTTTTATCACAGATGCTGGAAGTGAGAAGATCCTGGAACAACGTACTTCAAACACTGAAAGACAATGGATGCCAAAAAAGAATTATGTATCCAGCAAAATTAAGCTTAAAGTAAGACAACAAAATAAAAATATTTCATGATAAACAAAAGCTAAAAGAATTTGCAGCCAGAAAACCAGCATTGGAAAGCATCTTGAGCAAAACACTACACGAGGAAGAAATGAAAATCAACAATGTAAACCATCAGTGGGAAGTGCCTCAGTAATGACAGAGGGCGGGAAAAGCTAATCATGGAGAAACAAACTAATTTAAAAAAAAGATATAAGCAAATATGGGTGGCAGTACAAACCATATATTAATAGTAACTCTAAACGTTAATGGCTTAAACTCTCCAATAAAGTGACATAGGCTTGTAACTTGAATTAAAAAAAACAAATCCAACAATAAGTTGCCTCCAGGGGACACATCTGAATGGAAAAGACATACACAAGCTGAAGGTGAAAGATTGGGAAAATTTATACCATGCACACAGTCCTCGTAACCAAGCAGGGGTGGCCATCCTCCTATAGAATAAAATCGACCTCAAGACTAATTTAATCAAAAGGGATAAGGAAGGACATTATATACTGTTAAAAGAAACCATTCACTGACAAGACATAACAATTATCAATATTCACGCAGCAAATAATGGTGCTGCGACGTTCATTAAACAAATTCTCCTCAAGTTCAAGAATCAAATAGACCACAGTACAATAATTATGGGTGACTTCAACTCACGTCTCTCACCATTGGACAGATCCTCCAAACAAAAGTTGAATAAAGAAACTATAGAACTCAATATCACAATCAATACCCTAGACTTAAGTGACATATATAGAATATATCAACCATCATCAAGTGGATATACTTTTTTCTCAGCAGCACAGGGATCCTTCTCAAAAATAGACCATATGTTTTGCCATAGGGCAACCCTCAGTAAATATAAAGGGGAGGAGATAATACCATGAATTTTTTGTGATCATAATGGAATGAAACTGGAAACCAATGATAAAAGAAAAAAGAAAAAATCATACATTACATGCAAAATGAACAATATGTTACTGAATGATCAATGGGTTACAGAAGACATAAAGGAGGAAATCAAAAAATTCTTAGAGATAAATGAAAATACAGACACAACATATCAGATTCTATGGGACAAAATGAAAGAAGTTTTAAGAGGTAAATTCATCTCCTGGAGGTCATTCCTCAAAAAAAGAAAGAAAAAAAAAAAAACAACAAATAAATGAGCTCACACTTTATCTCAAAGCCCTAGAAAAGGAAGAGCAAAACAACAGCAAATGTAGCAGAAGGCAAGAAATAATTAAAATCAGAGCGAAATTGAAACAAAAGAAACTATTGAAAAAATTAACAAAACTAAAAGTTGGTTCTTCAAAAAGATAAATAAGATCGACAGACCCTTAGCCATGCTAATGAAGAGAAGAAGAGAGAGAACTCAAATTACTAACATACGGGATGAAAAAGGCAATATCACAACAGATGCAACATAAATACAGAAGAAAATTAGAAATTATTTGGAAACCTGTATTCCAATAAAATAAAAAATAGTGAAGACATTGATAAACTTCTTAAGTCATATGATTTGCCCACACTGAGTCATAAGGGAACACACAATTTAAACAGACCAATATCAATGGATGAAGTAGAAGAAGCAATCAAAAGACTACCAACCAAGAAAAGCCCAGGACCGGATGGGTATACAGCAGAGTTTTACAAAACCTTTAAAGAAGAATTAATACCATTACTTTTCAAGTTATTCAGGAAATAGAAAAACTGGGAGCTCTGCCAAATTCGTTCTATGAGGACAACATCACCCTGATTCTGAAACCAGACAAAGACACCTCAAAGAATGAAAACTACAGACAAATATCTCTGATGAACCTAGATGCAAAAATCCTCATTAAAATTCTGGCGAATTGGATACAAAGGCACATCAAAAAAATTGTGCACCATGATCAACTAGGATTCATCCCTGGGATGCAAGGCTGGTTCAATATATGGAAATTAATAAATGTTATTCACAACATCATTGGACTTAAAGATAAGAACCATATGATCACCTCGATAGACGCAGAAAAAACATTCAACAAAGTAGAGCATTCCTTTATGTTCAAAACATTTTAAAAACTAGGGATAACAGGAACTTACCTCGACATTGTAAAAGCTATCTATGTTAAGCCTCAGGTTAGCATCATTCTGAATGGAGAAAAATTGAAGGCATTCCCTTTAAAATCTGGAACAAGACAGGGATGTCCTCTATCACCACTTCTATTCAATATAGTTCTCGAAAAACTGGCCAGAGCAATTAGAGAGATGAAAGACATTAAAGGCATAAAAATAGGAAAAGAAGAACTTAACTTATCACTATTTGCAGATGACATGATTCTATACATAGAAGACCCAAAAGGGTCTACAGAAAAAACTACTAGAACTAATAAATGAATGCAGCAATGTGGCAGGATAGAAAATCAACATGCATAAATCGAAGGCATTTCTGTATATTAGCGACAAAACTTCTGAAACAAAAATGAGTCAAAACACTGCATTCCCAATTTCCTCAAAATAATTAAATACTTGGGAATCAACCTAACAAAAGAGGTGAAAGATTTATATAATGCAAACTACAGAACCCTAAAAAGAGAAATAGAATAAGATCTTAGAAGATGGAAAAATATACCCCGTTCATGGATAGGAAGAACTAACATCATCAATATGGCTATATTACCAAAAGTTCTCTACAGGTTTAATGCAATGCCAATCAAAATCCCAAAGGAATTTTTTGTAGAAATAGATAAAGCAATTATGAAATTCAAATGGAAAAATAAAAGACCCAGAATAGCAAAAGCAATTCTAAGCAGGAAGTGTGAATCAGGCAGTATAGCAATACCAGATTTCAAACTATATTACAGAGCAATTATAATAAAAACAGCATGGTACTGGTACCAAAACAGGCGGGTGGACCAATGGTACAGAATGGAGGACACAGCGACTAATCCAAAAAGCTACAACTATCTTATATTTGATAAAAGAGCTAATGGCCTGCAATGGAGGAAGGATGGCATCTTCATCAAATGGTGTTGGGTAAACTGTAAATCCATATGCAACAAAATGAAACTGAATCCCCTCCTCTCGCCCTGCACAAAAGTTAACTCAAAGTGGATCAAGGAGCTAGATTCAAATCAGAGTCTCTGCGTCTGATAGAAGAAAAAGTTGGCTCAGATCTACATATTGTGTGGTCAGGCTCCAAATTCCTTAATAGGACACCCATAGAACAAGAGTTAATAACAAGAATCAAGAAATGGGACTTACTTAAACTGAATTTTTTTTTCTCAGAAAGAGAAACAATAAGAGAGGTAAATATGGAGCCTACATCATGGGAACAAATTTTTAGTCCTCACCCTTCACATGGAGCCCTAATATCTAGAGTATACAAAGTATACAAAGAACTTAGAAAATTAGACAATAATATAACCAATAACCCAATGGGCCAAGGACCTGAACAGAAACTTCTCAGAGGAGGACATAGAATCAATTAACAAGTACATGAAAAAATGCTCTCCATTTCTAGCAGTAAGAGAAACGCAAATAAAAACCACCCTAAAATACCATCTCAATCCAGTGAGATTGGCAGCCATAATGAAGTCAAACAACAACAAGTGCTGGCGAGGATGTGAGGAAAAGGGTACTCTTGTACATTGCTCGTGGGACTGAAACTGGTGCAGCCAATTTGGAAAGGAGTATGGAGTCTCCTGTGAAAGCTTGGAATGGAAGCACCATTTGACCCAGCTATTGCCCTTCTTGGACTATTCCCTGAAGACCTTAAAAGAGCGTACTACAGTGATACTGCCACATCGATTTTCATAGCAGCACAATTCACAATTGCTACACTGTCGAACCAACCCAGATGCCCTTCAATAGAAGAATGGATAAAAAAAAATGTGACCTTTGTATACTATGGAGGATTACGCAGCACTAAAATATGTCAAAATCATGGAATTTGCAGGGAAATGCATGGCAATAGAGAAGATTATGCTTAGTGAAGCTAGCCAATCCCTAAAAAACAAATACCAAATATCTTCTTTGATATAATGAGAGCAACTAAGAACAGAGGAGGGAGGAAGAGCATGAAGAAAAGATTAACATTAAGCAGAAACATGAGGTGGGAGGGAAAGGGAGAGAAGAGGGAAATTGCATGGTAATGGAGAGAGACCCTTATTGTTACACAAAATTACATATAAGAGGTTGTGGGAAAATAAACAACGAGAGAAATGAATTAGAGTAGGTATGGTAGAGAGAAAAGATGGGAAGAGAAGGGAGGGGGGATAGTAGAGTATAGGAAAGGTAGCAGAATACAACATTAACTAATAGGGCATTATGTAAAAATATGGATGTTTAACTGATGTGATTCTGCAATCTGTATTTGGAGTAAAAATGGGAGTTCATAACCCACTTGAATCTAATGTATGAAATATGATATGTCAAGAGCTTTGTAATGTTTTGAGCAACCAATAAAAAAAGTAGTGATATATATGCCAATAGAAATTTATCATGAAATATATATAATCAACAGACTGAAAAATATTAATTTTACTGAACATGAAATTATGAATAATGTTATTCAACTAGGAAGCTCACCCATAGGTTGAATTTTCAGTTCCAACTGCGTTTAGGAGGAGTGATCTCTTCTCTCAATTTGCATCTGCAAATTCAGCCACCTCACAAGTGTATACGAGTGATATCAGGTAGGATACTATATGTGCATATAAAAATACATGTGCTGAATAGGCTACAGAGAAAGGGAGACAGGGATTCATATATTTGTTAATTTTAAAAACACATGTAGAACTATTTCAACAAAAAATTGACTAGATTTATAACTCCTACAAAATATAATGCAAAAGTCAATTCCAACTATACACCATGCCTCCTCTGAACTGCTTGTATTCTATTCTTTTTGGGTTATTTTTCACCATCATATTAGGATCATAATTCAGAGTCTAGTAGGGTATGGGTTAGTGTCAGGGATTCAGTATTTCAAAATAAAAATTGAAAAATGAATCCAGTGTGTGTGTAAATATGTGCTACACAAAAATCTTCCCACTCACATCCAGAACAATGCCTTGACATTACCTTCACCCAAGTAAGACACAATTATAGTAGAAAAGTGTGAAAATCTATGAATACATATATTTAATGGAATATGCTCGGGAGTTCACAACCTTGGAGGTGGTAGAGGCGTTTCCAAAAGTAAAGGACAGGGTAAACACTCCACAAACAAAGAGCTCTGCTGGCCTAAGACTTCTTGGAATACGGCTTCTGAGGTTGGGCACTTGAAATATATGTTGTTGTCATGAGCTTTGGCTTCCTTTGTCGTGAGACCATAAAAGCTGGGTCTGCATCTATGTGACCTGGAAGACATGATTTCTTATATTTCAATGAACATGAGGAAGCAGTGCTCAATTTTCTCTTTGTAGGTAAACTGTGTCCACTGGAGGCTAAGTGTCTCCCGGTGGGGACAGTGAAGACATTTGATCATCCTCCAATTTTCGTGGTGTTTCTTGCTGCTACACTGGGAATTTGGTACTTGCTTCACACAATATAAGAAGTTCATCTGGGATACAGTGCTGGAGGGTGTTCTGTCACGTGGGGTGGGTTAGCGTCTGCAGGAGAATGTACCAACCAGGCTTCTATCCCACATAGCTTGTCCCAATAACCATAGCAACCTGATTATGAACATTGCCCTGAAACCTCTCCATATAACAAGATGCCTTTACATACAAGGGAATGGGGGCTGCGCCATATCAGTCACAAGCCATTTGTAAGGCGATAGCCGATCCACATGGCCCCACCATGATGTTTCATCACACACCTCCCCACCACTGCTCTAGGCCCACTACTCAGCAGGCTCCAAATTCCTGGCATCTCGTATTCTACACCATTTTCATGAAACCCAGTCAAACAAGGCACTTTCTGGTATACACATGATCAGCAACAGGACATCCAACGTTTCTGCAGTGCCACCTGGTCATGGGAATTTCCAAAATTTTATGGTATTTATCTAGCAAGTTTTCAAGGATGAAGTTAGAGGCACTGTGGGTTTCAATTCATTCAGGAACCGTTAAGTGTTGAGAAAGCTCATTTCAATGAATGCTCTGGAGAACTCTAAAGTCAAGGCTTCTCAAAGAGTTGCCAACAGGTCACATGAAGCCAGGCCAATTGACGTCTACAATGTGAGGTCCATGTGTGTTTTGACTCTCAACTATGGCTACCAAGTCTTTCAGAATAAAATCATGTGATATTCTGGCTGAGATTCCCAGGCCTCTGTGGAAAGCCACCCTGGGCCTAGATCTCAGTTTCCAAGAGTGAGTCTCATGCGTGGCCTCCTAAAATCCCAACACAATTCATGGCAATACTTCTCTGAGGTCAGTTCCAGAACTCAGTCTCTAAGGGTAAATCATACCAGAGTTCAAGCCCAGGTGGACCCAGTCATCCCTTTCAACTGCCACAAAAATGACCAAAATTAAAATGAAATCACTCCCACAGGGCCATAATCTTCTTCCTTGTAGACACTCATCATAACCTCTAGCTGGAGGTTTCAATGAGCACAAGGTAGTGTCCAAAATAAGCTCACTTGCCCCTCATTTGCCTAAAAACATGGTGGCCTGAACACTATTCCTGTGAACCAGGAGTGATCAAATATTGCTGCTGTTAAAGTGTTCCGCTTCTCCAATTTGAGGCCTACTGGCTGAAGCCTATAAATTCTTGATGTGATTTGGAGTCATGAGAAAACCCAAGCACATATGGGCTAGCCTCTGCAGGGATTTCAAAGACTCATTTGACCCAAAGGATCCCTATTCTCACTTGATGGAGGTCAGGAACATAAAACAAGAAGGCAAAAATATTCATCCACAATGACTTCTCTTTTTGTCATTTTGGTTTTGAAATCACATGGGATCTTTCTTTATATCCATCAGGTGCTGAGAATCTAAGCCACAACCTCATTCAAGGACAAGAGGCTGAATCAGACACATTCCATTCCAAAGCAATTAAGCAAAGAGCCACAGGTGATGTCCATTCATTTCCATATGAAAACAGTCGTCTTAAGGCTACACAACAGGGTGGCCTGAGGCAAAGAATTTCCTGACATTCAGGGTAATAGAAACAGAAGTAAGCAAATGGCCCAAAGAAGGGTTTCTCCACTGAGACTTTACTGGTCACACTGATATCTGATTTTTCTGAGATGCTCCCATTCCCTTAAGCTATCCAGTACATGGCCATGTCACAGAGCCTTGTGGTGTTACATATCTGGGACTCAAAACCATGAGCCTATTCTGGAGAGTGGCTGGAAAACACGAAGAAAACAGGAACTTAAGAAGATAGTAGATGTTGCCCATCCATAAGGCAAGCTGCAGTCCATTCATCAATTGGGCAGTAAGAATGCGGGGAAGCTTTCAACTAGAGACAACACATCCATTGATGCATTGTCTTTTCTAATGTCTACAACAACGGATACAGTGGAATACACAGACATAGAAACACTCACCATGTCAAACGACTTACTAGAAATAGTCCACTCCAAACCAAACAAACCACCTTTCCTAGCTATTCTCAGAACATCAGAAAAAAACACAAACTCACACCTACAATGGCAAAGGCAATTCTTTCCCCCAAGTAGGTCTGTGATTATCCGGAGTGTCTTCTGACTGGTGGGCCATATTATGTTCCCCAAAAATGTCCTGTCCTGTTTCAGTTCTGGTCTCCTTGGCCAATTCTGTGAAGTTGTCAGGAGCCAGTGGTTCGCCACTACCTACTTTCTCAGGAAAGGCCCCTCTTCAGAGCTCTGCTGGAATTTGGCCATCCTCACATCAGTAGGTACCAAGAAAGACTGACTATGTCTTTGGGAAAAGCAAACAAGTTAGCCCACTGGGACTCAGAGTGAGACTGACTCTGGGTGCCTGGCTTCCTGGATCCCAAGTTCAGAGAATTACATCACCATGGAAGTGAAATGAGGTCACTTCTTTCAGGAACTGAATATGGTCACTGCCTCGGTAACCACTTTGTCCTAACAGTTGCTTCCAAGGTTCCCATGAGATGGAGGCTGCCCCAACATCCTGTGACACATTCAGAAGTTAGAATGGTATATCAACCATAGGCACCCAGGAACAGCTCTCCACACAGGCCTGGATTGGTCCATCTTCTCTACTTTAAGAAGACAGAGGCTGATTCAGACACATCAATTCACCCTGACCAGGTTGTTTGCCATGGAAGATAACTATTGCTCTCTCAGGTCCTACATAGCTGCCTATATATTCTCCAAGGATCATTTCTCCATGGATCTTTGATGTTCTCAGCAGGTGGAAGATCATCTACATTCCTATATTGTAAGACCCACTCTGTCCCTGCTCTTCTGTACATTATATTGAAGGAACAGTGTATAGTTAAGGTTAATAATAGGTTTGATTTGGGTTACGAATCATTCTGCGGCATGAATAATGGCATTGGCAACCTGTGATATTTATAAGAGTATATATGTGAAATATAACTATGAAAGCAGAAATCTAGGTAAGATTTGAAGTCCAGAAGGGCACTGGGGACTTGAGTGGGATACTTAGCTTTGAGTTATGTGCTGCACAGATGTCTCAAATAAATCAATATACACTGGCATCGGACCTTGTACTTTGGATGATTGAATGTTGAAAAGAACATCCAGTCAAAAAGCGATAGTCGGTAGGATTAGGAAGGTAGTCTGTAGGTTTAGAAAGAAGAGTGAGTATAGGATTTGGACCAAAAGTTCTTTAGCAATAGGGTTTCGGGTAGAGAGTGTATGTAAATGTCAGTACATGTGAAGAGTCAGTCACAATGATGAACTGGGGAAATCATGTAGGAAAGCAGATATCAATAGAGACATTAGGAAATCAAGCAAAGTATAAATTGTGTGATAGGGTTAGACATTTTCAACAGGTTTGAGGTTGAATAGATAATCTTAGGAAGAAACAAATATGTAGTCACCAATAGGATTGATATTTGAGAGCATTAGGCAACCTGGACATGGATGTTTTTAGTAATCCATGCTCACTTTCTATTTAGGCTTTGGTACAATTGTAAGTGTGACCTTTGCTTTTGGTGTCCAGAATATTTCTGTGACAAAATGTGTATGTAGATCAGGTGACATGAGTATTTCTTCCACCATTTCTTGGAGCAATATTTTGAAGACTTATAAATTAGTATAGTCGTACAAAGATGTGTACCCTGTTTCTATGAATATACACATAATGCATGAATAGACCATACTGTGAATAAATAATATAACTGGATCCACTTTAAATAATGGATTGAATAGATATCTGAAAATATATAAGAAATGTTATATTGATATACAATCATTCATTCCAACCAGTTATATATCTAATGATCATCTTAGGGTTATGGTTTATCATGAAGGGTTTGTGAGTTTTGTTTCAAAATTGATTATGGAAATCGAAAAAAATGTATTTGGAAAAAAAGTCTCATGAATAGACCACTGAAGAAACGTAGAGAAATTCATGTGTTCTGGAGCAGGAAGTGATTGAAAGTGAAACAAATGCCTATAAATTTGTTAACTAGTGAATAAAATATATATTCTATGATGTACATAAACTGAAGGAATAGTAATGTACCAGTGTGGAATAAAAATTAACGTCAAAATACACATCATGTTCCATAGTAACCTACATGCATTGATGTTAAACTGGGTCAGTTAATGTAGACATATTAGGATTTGTATGCACCTTTCACTGAAGTTAGTTTTCAGTACTAGGAAACAAATATGTATTTCGGGTGGATGAATATTTCTAAGAATAATCTTGTGAAAAGTTGATTATTAATCCACATACATGAACATGAATGAATTTAGGGATTGTATATAAGACACATATATTTCATATTTTTAAAAATCTGGAGAATATATATATACACACACACACACACACACACACACACACACACGAACAGAGACATTAATAAGTAGCAATATATATGCCAATCGAAATTCATCATGAAATATATATCATAAAGATGCAAAAACATTCATTTTACTGAACATGGGTTTATGTATAATGTTGTTCTACTGGGAAGCTCACCCATAGGTTGAATTTTCAGTTCCAACAGGGTTTAGGAGGAGTGGTCACTTCTCACACTTTGTATCTGCTAAGTCATGTAACTCACAAGAATGTACGTGTGATATCACGCAGGATTCTATTTGTGCATATAAAAATACATGTGCTGAATAGGCTCCAGAGAATGGGAGACAGTAATTCACATATTTGTTAACTTTGAAAACACATGGAGAACTATTTCAATTAAAAATTGACTAAATTTATAACACCTACCCTTTATCATGCAAATGGCAAGTCGAACTCTGAACTGCATGTACTTATGTACTGTTTGGGTTATTTTTCTCCATCATATTAGGATTAGTAGTCAGAGTCTAGTAGAATATGGGTTAGTGTCAGGGATTCAGAATTTCGAATGGAAAATAGGAAAATTAATCCAATGTGTATGCAAATATGTGCTACAACAAATCTTCCCAGTCTCATCCAGAACCATGCCTTGACATTACCTTCGCCCCAAGTAAGACACAATTAGAGGAGAAGAGTTACAAAATCTGTGATTACATTTTTGGAATGGAAAATGCTCAAGAGTGCACAAACTTGGAGGTGGAATAGGAGTTTCCAAAAATAAGGACAGGGTACACACTCCACAAACATGGAGCTCTGCTTGCCTAAAACTTTTTGAGAAACTGCCACTGAGGTTGGGCACTGAAATATAGGTTGTTGTCACGAGTTAAGCTTCGTTTGTAGTGAGACCCTCAAAGCTGGGTCTGCATCTATGTGACCAGGAGGACAAAGTTTCATATTTTACAATGAACACGAGGCAGCAGTGCTGAATTCTCTCTTTGTAGGTAAACTGTGGCCACTGGGGCTTAGTGTCTCCAAGTGTGGACTGTGAAGCCATATGGTCATCCTCCATTTCGTGGTGTTTCTTCCTGCTGCACTGGGAGTTTGGTATTTGCTTCACGAAATACAAGGAGTTCAACTGCAACAAAGTGCAAGAGGGAGTTCTGTCACGTGTGGTGGATCAGGGTCTGCAGGATGATACAAGAACCAGGCTTCTATCCCACATAGCTTGACCCCTTGACCATAGCAACCTGATTCTGAACAATATCCTGAAATCGCTCCATATAAAAAGTTGCCTTTACACAGAAGGTTCTGCTGGCTGTGCCATGTCAGTCACAAGCCATTTGGAAGCCAATGGCAGATCCACATGGCCCCATCACAGATGTTTTATCACATACCTGCCCAACACTGCTCTAGGCCCACTACTCAACAGAGTCCAACTTACTGACATCTCTGTTCTACACCATTTACATGAAACCCAGTAAAACAAGACACTGAAATATTCATGACCAGCAACAGGTCATCCAAAGGTTCTCCAGTGCCACCTGGTGATGGGAATTTCAAAAATTTCATGGCATTTATCTAGCAATTTTTCAAGGATGAAGTTGGAGGCACTGTGAGTTTCAATTCATTCAGGAACCATTAAATGGTTAGGAAGCTCATTTCAATGAAAGCTCTTGAGAACACTCACAGGTAAGGCTTCCCAAAGAATGGTGAAAAGATCACATGATGTTTAGCTCATTTAGCTCTACAATGTGAGGTCCATATGAGTTTTGACTCTCAACGATGGGTGCCAAGTCTTTCAGAATAAAATCATGTGGTATCCTGGCTGAGAGGCCCAGTGCTCTGTGGAAAGCCACCCTGGGCCTAGAACTCAGTTTCCAAGGGCGACACTCATGCCTGGCTTCCTAAAATCTCAACACTATTCATGGCAATACTTCTCTGAGTTCAGTTGCAGAACTCAGTCTCTAAGGAAATCACACCAGAGTTCAAGCACATGTGAACCAAGTCATCTCTTCTAACCGCCACCCAAATGACCACAATTTAAACAAAAACACTCCAACGTGGCGCTCATCTTCTTCCATATAGACACACATAATAACCTGTGGCTAGAGTTTTCCATGAGGGGCACAGCTCAAGTCCGTGTCCAAAATAAGCTCTCTTGCACCTAAATTGCCTAATTCAGGGTGGCATGGACACCCTTCTTGTGAACCAGGAGAGATCAAATAGGCCTCCCATTAATACTGCTCCACTTCTTCAATTTGAGGTCAACTGACTGTGGGGTTTGGATTCTTTATGTAAATTGGAGTCTTGAGAAAACCCAAGCAACCATGGGCTAGCCTCTGCAGGGCTTTGAAGATCTCATTTGACCCAAAGGATCCCTATTCTGACTTGATGGAGTTCAGGAAAGTTACAGAGGAAGGCGAGAGACTTCATCCACAAGGACTGCTCTGTGGCCATTTTGGTCTTGGATGTACACATGGGATCTTTCTTTATATCCATCAGAAGGTGAGAATCTAAGCCACAGCCTCACACAGGGCAAATAGGCTGATTCAGACACATCCTCTCCAAAGCAATTAAGCAAAGAACCACAGGTAATACCCATTCATTTCCATTTGAAAACTGTTTTCTTCAGGCTTCACAAAGTGGTGGCCTGAGGAAAAGACCTTCCTGACATTCAGGGCAACAGAAGATTAGGTAATCAAAAGGCCCCAAGCAGGGTTTCTCCACTGAGACTTTACTGGTAACATTGATATCTGAGTTTTCTGAGATGCTCGCCATTCCCTTTAGCTATCTTGTACATGGTCATTTCAAAGAGCTTCGTGGTTGTACATATCTTAAACACAAAACCATGAGCCTATTCTGGAGAGTGGCCAGAATTCAGGAAGAAAACAGGATCTTAGAAAGATAGTAAGTGTTGCCATCAATAAGGCAAGCTGCAGTCCATTAATAAATTGGGAAGGATGAATGCTGGGAAGCTTTCTAGCTGACAGGACATATTCATTGATGCATTCTCTCTTCTAATGTCTACAACCACGGGCACAGTGGGATACACTGACATAGAAACACTCGCGTTGTCAAACGACTTACTAGAAACCGTTCACTCCAAAAAAAAACAAACCTTCTTTCATACCTATTCTCAGAACATGAGACAAAACCACAAACTCACACCCACATCACAAAGGCACCTCCTTCCCCCATGTAGGTCTGTGACTATCTGGAGAGTCCTCTGACTGGTGGGCCATACTATGTTCCAGGAAATGGCCTGTTCTTTCTCAAATCTGGTCTTTTTGGCCAACTCTGTGAAGTTTTTAGGATCCAGTGGTGAGCCAATGCCTGCTTTCTCAGGAAAGCCCCCTCTTCATATCTTTTCTTGCATTTGGCCATCCTCACATCAGTAGGTCCCAAGAAAGACTGAGTCTGTCCTTGGTAAATCAAAATAAGTTTGACAACTGGGACTGGGACTGGGACTGGCTCTGGGTGCCAGGCTTCCTGGATTCCAAGTTCAGAGAGTTACATCACCATAGAAGTTAGGTGAGGTCACTTTCTTTAGGAACTGAATGAGGTCACTGCCTTGACAACAACTTTGTCCTAACAGTTGCTTCCAAGGTTCCCATGAGAAGGAGGCTGCCCCTACTTTCTGTGACACTTTCACAAGTTAGAATGGTATGTCACCCATTGGCACGCAGGAGCAGCTCTCAACACATCCCTGCTTTGGTCCATCTTCTCTACATTAAGAAGAGAGTGGCTGATTTAGACACATCCCTTCATCATGAGCAGGTTGTTTGCCATGGAAGACTTTTGCTCTCTCAGGTCCTTCATAGTTGACTACATCTTCTCCAGGGATCATTTCTTCAAGGACCTTTGAGGTTCTCAGCAGGTGGAAGATCCTCTATATTCCTGTATTTTAAGACCAACTCTGTCCCCCCTCTTCTGTAAAATTAGATTGAGAGAACAGTGTATGGTTAGGGTTAATAACAGGTTCAATTTGGGTGAGAAAAGAAACTACATGGTTGAGCAAACAGGGTCCTACAGTTAACAATAATATGAGAATTATTAATGGACTAGCCTGGGTGGATAAAAGTGTAGTTAACTAGGTGGACTATGTGAACCAAGACTCAAACCTCCCTTTGGGGGCCTCTGTCTTTCTTTGACACTCTTCAAGTAATTTTCTTAATTTACTCATAGATTCTTTTACAACTCCAGTATTGTCGGCATAAAAAACATCATTCTTTCCTCAATGCAAGCAAAAAGGCACCTTCTCTCATGAAGAGGAGGTCCAACACTCGCCTGCTCTGTAAACAACTTCAGAGAGAGAGAGAGGTTAAAATTCCTGTAAAGCTGTGATGTCGGTTTTTAATGTCTTTAAGCTTTGGTCTATTTCTGCTTCTAATTGTGTCTTTGTTGTGTCTCATGGACTAGGGCAGTTGTTCCTGTGCCCACCCCTTCAGCAACTATTATTCCTAATAGGATGGCTAAAGTGAGGGATACAGGTTCCCGGTGGAACCGGGTTGTATGCCCCCCTTATTTGATCTTTAAATGAACCTGCGTCCTGATAGAGCACTCTGGAAAACATCTGCATCATTACATAATTAATCACAACTATTGACCACTTTATGAAAACATAAATAATGTTAAAGTGTATAGAATTATACTGTTGTAGAGACGGACAAGGAAAGGCACCTAAGATAGCACCAAAGACAGGAAAGGAGTTTTATTTGTTTGCATCCGTATTGAGAGGGCATTGCTTCTGTTGTAATCAATTAATCCCCTGAACCCCAAGTTTTGGTAGTTTTAGTATTTGTACCCAAGATGTAAGGGAAGGGGCTCAGAAGTTCACAGTCTGCAGAAATTCACACAAATCAGTTTTTGTTTCTGTTTTTTTTCCTCTGTTCTGTGCACGTTAACTTTTCAATTACACCTTGGAATGGAAGAGCTTTTTTGTCTCTTTTTTTTCCTCCTTGCCAGCTGTCACCATGGAGCCCAGTTGGTAACTTTTTTATCTTAGAAATGTAGCAATCTCTCTGAAGCCCCAGCTCAAGGCCAGAGTCTTTGTTCACATATTTTGTGAAAAACTGGTAAGGCGCTGTCTAGCTTAGGGGTGGTGATTTTTTCAGCCAGTGGCCAAGTAGAACAGGGCAACATGAAGAGTGGAAGTTTATCTCCATTGAACTTTTTCAGAGGGACTCTTTTGCTGAAAGCCCTAAAGTAAGCCTTGGTAAAGACTTCTGGAGAAGGTCATTTAAGACATTTCTGTGGACCTGGTACAGAGGGGGATGACAGGGAAGGCGATGCTGAGTGCAGCTCCGTGGATCTGAGAATGAGGACGGAGAGATGAAAAGAATAATGGGAAAGGGGTTTGGGATTTTCCTAGAACAAAAACTTGAGCAGTAGAACAGGTAGAGCAGAGGGGAAGACGGGAGTGAGTATTCCAAAAAGCCTGTGAGGGACTTTAAATTCTTAGAAACCTGTTTTCAGTGATGACAAATCAACTTTAAAGGTCATTTTCATTACATCTTGGATAGGGGTCTGAGGGCTCTTCTCAGCTGGTTTGAGCTTTGGCTAAGCTTGCTAGAGGACTTGGTGGGACCTAGTGCAGACACTGACAGGAAAAGAGAGGAGTGGGTGGAGGGGTACCTCGGTACCTGCTTCCTCAGCAAGGGGGCAATGTTCTGAGATCCAGCGGAGGTTTGGGTTTTTGATCTAGTAATTGGAGGGGAGAAATCAGGTTGCTGAGGTGGGAGTGAAAGCAGAGAGTCTAGAGCAGAAGGCTGAGGGTGAGGAACTATTGGGGAAGCATAGTACAGGATGTGAGCAAAGGAGGAAAAAGGATTCCACATAGGGGAATTTCCCCCTTTTGAGCACTTGCCGAAGTTAAAAATGTCATGCAGAATTTGAGGATCTAGAGAACCCTCTGGGGGCCATAGTTTTTGGTTGTCTAATTGGTAATATGGCCAATGCTGTGTACTGAATTTGATGAGGAGTTTGGGTTCCACCAGGCAGTTCCTGTATGCTCACATCCCCATGACTTACACAAGAAGTCGGCTTTTCCCCCACACAGCCATGGCTGTTTGTCGCTTTGATAGTCTGCCGGGCATACATAGTAATATAGGCTAGCCAACCTGCATCTGGCTCGCGTGTCCCTGCATCCATAATGTTTGTTTCAATTATCTATGGTACGGAAGGGATTTAATGGAATTTTAGTGAGATCCTCTTCATCAGGCATGTCTCAATAGGAAAGACCTATACTGAGCTGAAAAATGTCTGGGTGGAGAGATAGTCACCAGGTCCCTAAGGGGGCCGTTAAGGTCTCTTTAATGGTTCTATTTATTTTTTCTACCTGTCCTGAGTTCTGGGGTATATAAGCATAATGTAACTTCCAATTAATCCACAGGGTCCTGGTTAACACCTGACTTACCTGGGCCATGAAAACCAGTCCATTATCAGTCCATTAGGCAGATCGTATCTTGGAAAAATATCTTTCAGGATCTTCTTGAAAACCATTTGCGCCGTTTTTTTTTTTTTTTTTTTTTGTGTGTGTGTAAGGCTTCAATCCATCCTGAAAATGTATCTACAAAGACTAGGAGATATTTAAATCCATACCTTGCTGGCTTAATTTTAGTAATGTCCACTTCCCAGAATTGTCCTGGTCTGGTTCCTCATAGGTGCTTTCCTCTAGGAAACTTGGAAGGGTAAGCATTACCCAATTGACGGACCCGACAGGCTTTTGTTACCCGTTCAGTTATTTCCTTTCACTGTGAGTTGGTTAGTGGAAAACTCTGTTCTTAATCTTACAGTAATGCCTGCAGTTTCTTTGAACCAAGGTGAGTGAGTTGATGTACATTTTTAACGTAGTGTAGGGCTTGCTCTAATTGCAGGCTCAGCTCAGTGAAATTGAGGCGTTCAGTGTCAGTGTCCTTAGATGTTATCAAAAACTTCCTGGTCCTCAGGGTTTCATTGGAATTGGGCATCTTCCTTTAACAGCGGGTATAATGGAGCAGCTAAGGACGCAAACCCAGGCATCCATAACCTGCAAAAGCCAGCAGTCCCAAGAAATTCTCTGAGTTGTCTGCTGTAAGATGGGGGTGGTATCTACATAATGGTTTGTTTTCTGGGCTCAGTGAGCCATGGTTTACTGCCCCTAAGGGAATAGCCCAGGAAGATTACTTCATGCTAGCAAATTTGGGCCTTTTTGGTCGAAACTCTATACCCGAGTTGAGCAAGCTCATATAATAGTGCTTGGGTCCCAGACTCACAGTTTTCCTTGGTGTTGGCTGCCAGTAGCAGGACATCCACGTATTGAAGCTGGGTAAATTCAGGGTGCGTAGTTCTGAAGTTGTTGAGATCTCTGTGGAGGGCTTCATCAAAGAGAGTGGGGGAGTTTTTGAACCCCTGTGGGAGTCTAGTCCAAGTTAGTTGACCAGACGTTTTGGTTTCTGGGTCTACCCACCCGAAAGCAAACAGCAACTGACTATCTTTATGCAGAGGCAAGCAAAAGAAAGCATCTTTTAAGTTCAGAACAGTATATAATTTCCCCTCAGGGTTCAGAGTGCTAAGCAGATTGTACGGATTAGGTACCGTGGGGTGAATGTCCTGCCCTCTTTTGTTGATCTCTCTTAGCTCTTTAATGGGGCGATAGTTCCCGGTCCCTGGCTTTTTTTTTCTAGTAGCAGGGGAGTGTTCCAGGCCGATTGACAGGGCCTTAGGACCCCTAATGCCAGATATTTCTGAATATGGGGCCTTATCCCACCTTTAGTTTTTTTGCTTAGAGGATATTATTTGACATTGACTGGGGAGACTGAGGTTTTTAACTCCACTGTTATTGGAGATTGTTTCACGGCCAGGCCTAACCCAGCAGTTTTTGCCCAGGCATCTGGGTAATCTGTTATCCATTTTTGGGGTAGCTTGCCTGTTTGATCAGACTTGGGGCATGTGAATGGTGGATGTTTATCTTCTACTAATATAGTTAAAGCCGTGACTATAGGAGTTTTTGCTGAAGTATTTAGAAATTTCATTTGGGGGCCTTCATGGTTAAAAGTTATTTTGGCCTGGAGCTTGATGAGCAGATCTCTGCCCATCAATGGGTCCAGGCATTCTGGGATTCCTAGGAAGGAGTGATGGATTTTTCCTTTCCCCAGGTCCATGGTCCTCTTAGTTGTCTAAGCCTGATATTTACTGTCATCATCCCTTTGAACTAGAGACCTTTTATTTGATAGAGGGCCCAATGGGGCCTTAAGGGCTGAGTATACTGCTCCTGTATTCACTTCAAAGTTTACTGGAGTCCCCTCCACTTCAAAAGTTACCCTGAGCTAGGGGATGGGTTCTGAGCCCTGACTTTCTTAGTCATCCTCCAGAGTCAGAATGGCCAGCTGGCGTGGCTGTCTCTTTATAGGGAACTCTATGGCCCAGTATCCTTTTTCTTTAGAGTAGGCACACTGATCTGAGGCCAGGGGTGGCCTCTGGCATGGGCCCTTCCTGTCACCCTATGTCTTAATTTCTGGCCTCTTTCTTGTTGTGATCAGGACCTTAGTCAATGCCTTAGTCTGTCTTTTGGTTCTCTCATCCTCCCTTTGCTCCCTTTCTTTCTCCCTGTTTCTCTCTTATAGTATACTTTCTTGGCTTCTTTGACAAAATCTCTCTTTTAATTTTTTTTTTAATATCCATGGCAGCTTGCTCAATTAAGGCCATCGTGACAGATGCTTTTTAATCTGCTTCCTGAGGATCGAAAGGAGTATATCTCTTATATGCCTCCATGATTCTCTCTAGAAACATAAATGGAGATTCATCAGGCCTTTGAATAATTTCTCTTACCATGGCCAAATTAGTTGGTCACCCAGCGGCCACTTGGAGACCCGCTGTTAGAGCCTGGCAATAATTGAACAGATGCTCCCTATCTTCAAAGGTGTTGGGGTCCCAGTTGGGTGGGTTTAAGGAGAAGCCAGTTTTGATTATGTTGGGAAGTTGTGTTGGTCGCCCATCAGGTCTGAGGATATTTTTTTCTACATTCCAGGAGATTTTTCTCTCATTGCTCTGTCATGAAGAGAGTCGCTAGGTGGTGTTGGCAGTCACCTCAAGTAGGCAGGTGTGAAAACGTCGGTGAGTTCTCTGAGTTCTTTTAGCCGGGCCAGCTTCCTCCAGGGAAGGAGGGGCTGTGTGTGCCGCGGGACAGTCATCTGGATGACGCTGGGCCAGCCTAGCTTCCTCGAATGGTGGAGAGGCTGAGTCAGCAGAAGGGGAATCACTTAGAGGGTGTTAGGGGTTGGGAGACGAGGGCAGATGATAAGGAGGGGGTGGTGAGTCCAGTAGAGTCTTGAGACTCAGGGAGAACAGAGGGTGGAGGAGGAGGAGCAGAGAGGTTGAGATAGAATCGTGGGGGAAGGAGTAGGAGCAGGTGCAGGGACAAGGAAAGGCTTGACCCATGGAGGAGGAGATTTGTAGAGGTACTGACAAGTTAAGATATATGGCTGTTGATCTGGATGTCTATGTGGCACCTGCTGAAAGACAATATCTCGGACTTTTCAAATAAGTGCGAAGTTGAAAGATCCTTCTAGGAGCCATCCGACTGCAATGGTGGGTCATTCTGAGACACAGAATCTGCCAGGTCTGGCGTTTTACTGAAAAAGAAAGATTCTGAGCCCTTAAGCAGATTTTGGTCCAGTGATTAAGGGTCAGGGACAGAGGCATTGAAATGATCTGTCCCATAATGAAATATACACAGACACCGAAAGGAACGACACACAACACAGACAAGACAAGACAATAAAGACAGGCAATGGACGTCCAATACTGAGACCAGGACTGACTAGTCGGCAAAACCTGAAGGGCTGGCAATATCGAATCAGAAACAAAATATCACTGAGTCGAGGAGACTATTGTTCCACGATTTTCCGAGTCTATCCCCCAGGGACATGGCCTGTGGCTCTGTGACATGTGTGTCAGCCACCATGGGAGAGAGCTCACGCTCTTTACCAATAGCCGTTTTGCCATACCCTAACCTGAAGCCTGAAACGAGAAAGATGGGCCTTATTTACCCCCAGAGGAGCCCGTTGGGGGTATTTTGTCTGCAGCTTCCGGATCTTGCTAGGGCCACCAGATGTAAAGGTTGGGCGAGCATCTGCGGCAGAGACCACTAAGAGACTGTCTCATGCAACAGCAAAGGGTTTATTGGGAGTCCGGCATGAAGGGCTCAGAGATCACTTGAACAGAGCAGAGAGCCCTGAGAACAGCTTAAGAAATGGTTATATATTTTTCTTGGAGAGGGCAGGGAGAGAAATTTATTGATGGGTAATGGCGAGTGTCAGTTTGCGAGCAACTGGTTGACGGAGTACATTCTGCAGTTTGGCAGTTTGGGACAGCACATTCTGGGAACAAGAATAGTAAACAGTTCTCAAGATTTCAATGGTGTTTTGTTAAGCATACAGAAAAACAGGAAATGACAAGTATCTATTTTATTAACCTTTCAATATAAATATGAAAACAGAAATCTAGTTAAGATTTGAAGTCCAGAAGTTCATTTGGCCCTTGATTGGTATACTTAGCATTGAATTACGTTCTGTAGAGATGTCCCAGAAATATGGATATACAATGTCATAGGACCTTGTACCTTCTCGGAGGTCAGTTCCAAAACACAGTCTCTAAGGGGAATCACACCAAAGTGCAAGCCAAGTTGGACCCAGTTATCTCTTCCAACTTCCACACAAATGACCGCAGTTAAAACCAAAACACTCTCACATGACACTCATCTTCTTCCATATAGACACTCATCATAACTTCTGGCAGGAGGATTCCATGAGAGGCGCAGCACAAGACAGTGTCCCAAGTAAGCTCCCTTTCCCCTCATTTACCAAAAGTCAGGGTGGCCTGGAAACCCTTCCTGTGAACCAGGAGTGATCAAATATGCCTGCCGTTAACACAGCTCTGTTCTCCAATTTGAGGCCTACTGACTGTCGGTTTAGATTCTTTATTTGAATTGGATTCATAAGAAAACCCAAGAACCTATGGGCTAGCATCTGCAGGGCTTTGAATAACTCATTTGACCCATTGGATCCCTATTCTCACTTGAGGGAGGTTAAGAACCTTATGGAGGAATGCGAGAGACTTCATCCACAATGACTGATTTTTGGCCATTTTGATTTGGATCCACACATGGGATCTTTCTTACGATCCATCAGGTGCTGAGAATCTAAGCTCTAGGCTCACACAGGGCCAAAGGGCTGATTCAGACACATCCCTTTCCAAAGGAATTAAGCAAACAGCCACAGGTGATGCCCATTCATTTCCGTTTGAAAACTCTTTTCTTCAGGAATCTCGAAGGCGTGGCCTGAGGCAAAGACCTTCCTGACATTCAGGGCAACAGAACAATAGGTAATAAAAAGGCCAATTGCAGGGTTTCTCCACTGAGACTATCCTGGTCACATTGGTATCTGAGTTTTCTGAGATTCTTGCCAATTCCTTCAGCTATCCAGTACATGTCCATGTCACGGTGCTTGGAGGTGCTACATACCGTGGACACAAAAGCATGAGTCTATTCTGGAGAGTGGCCAGAATTCAGGAAGAAAACAGGAACTTAGGAAGATAGCCGGTGTTGCCCATTGATAAGGCAAGCCCTAGAGTATTCATTAATTGGGCAGGATGAATGCTGGGAAGCTTTCTAATAGACAGGAAACATCCATTGATGCATTCTCTTTTCTAATGTCTACAACCACGGACACAGTGGGATACACAGACATAGAAACACTCACCTTGTCCAACAACTTACTAGAAACAGTTCACTCCAAACCAAACAAACCGACTTTCCTACCTATTCTCTGAACATGAGACAAAACCACAAACACACATCCACACCCACAAAGTCACCTCCTTCCCCCAAGTAGGTCTCTCACTCTCCAGAGTGTCCTCTGACTGCTGGGTCATACTGTGTTCCCCCGATATGGCCTGTCCTGTTTCAGATCTGGTCTCCTTGTCCAACTCTGTGAAGTGGTCAGGAGCCAGCTGTGAGCCACTACCTGCTTTTTCAAAAAAGGCCCCTCTTCAGAGTTTTCCTGGCATTTGGCCATCCTCACATCAGTAGGTACCAAGAAAGACTGACTCTGTTCTTGCTAAATCGAAGCAAGTGAGACCACTAGGACTGGGACTGGGATTGGCTCTGTGTGCCTGGCTTCCTGGATCCCAAGTTCAGAGAGTTCCATTACCAAGGAAGTGAGGTGAGGTCGCATCCTTCAGGAACTGAATGAGGTCACTGCCTTGGCAACCACTTTGTCCAAACAGTTGCTTCCAAGAGTACCATGAAAAGGAGGCTGACCCTACATTCTGTGGCACTTTTGCAAATTAGGATGGTATATCAACCATAGGCACCAAGGAACAGCTCTCCACTCAGGCCTAGTATGGTCCATCTTCTCTATATTAGAAAGAGAGCCTTTAGTCCCGGGAGCATTGCAGTGAACCTCTGCACTAAAACTATTAGCAAGCACCTGATGGAGGAGGCCTCCATATGTAAGTGGCGCCTTTATAACATCTGATATCCGGTTAAGGGAGATCTCTTCTGATGACAGAGATGTGGCCTGGGGAGGCTCACATATACTCCTGTCCAGGACAGTAACAAGAATCGTTCTGTCCTCTGTTCTGTTCTGTAGGAAATTCCTCTGGAAGTGTAGAGAGGTGCCGACGGGCACGCACGCGCTCCTACCCTGGAGCTTTAGCAAGATGTTGCACTGTACCACTGTTTTTCTGTTTAGGCGCCGGGTTTCTGTTTTTCTTTTTGTGTGTGTGTGGTGTGTTTTGTTCTCCGTTCTATTTTTTTTTGTTTGTTTGTTTGCTTTTGTTCATTTTGTTGTGTGATTTTGGTTGTAAAAACTTAAGGATATTGGACGTGAAAATGGGTAATAAAGAGAGTAAGCCTGACACCCGTTTGAACTGTGTTTTAAGGAACTGCGATGAACTTTACCCCCCTTTGTTTAGCAGGATGATAGAAGCCCCTAGCTGGCTGCCTGGAGCACAACCATTGCAGAGGGCAATGCCTGCTGGGGACCTAAGAACTGAGTATCTCCCAGGTTAACAAGTGAAACTCCTTTAAAACCCCTTGTCCCTCCAGATCAAGAGACTCACAACATTTGGCAGAGTCCCCTGTGTTTCTCCTTTGTTAGCAAAGCAATTAGCCTCCCCTTTTCTTTTTCTCAGAACCCATTCCTCATTATTTAATTGGTATAAATTGGCTTCTAGGTCAGGAACCGAACTTTAAGTTACATATTGGTACCCCCCCTCCGCCCCAGAACTTTGTGAGAGCTGTCTACTGAAATGTTAGGAGATGGAGCTTGCTTGGGGTGGAACTGAACCAGAGGAGCTAATCCTGTAAGTAAAAGGAGGGACTGAGGGACCCCCAGCAGCTGCCAAAGCTCTGTTGATTCAGGGAATACCCTCCTTCCTTCCGTGCACTGTAAGTATTATGCCACCTCTGTCTTGTTAAAAAAGAGAAAAAGAAAAAGGGGACACTAAATTCAGTAAAGTCACCATATAGACACTTTATTTTACATTTCAGGTTGCCCCTCTGTTAAAACATCTGGTCCCCCCCTGGGTGCCACTGGTGTAGTAGATTTTTTCTCTTATCTGCTCTGGTTTAAAGGATTCTGTCTGACAACCATAGTCTCTACCTCCTTTCTGTCTGTCTTGTGTCTTTGTTTCTGGTCCTTTAAGACATGTGCAATAATGTGTTGATATTATAAATTTTTTCTTGGGAATGATCTTAGCTGAATGTGTGTCTAAATGATGATGTTTTATCATAAAAAAACTGGTATCTGAATGGGTTTTTGAAGCATTGCACAATCTTGCAGTTAAAAGTCGGGTTTAGGTCATTGTTTAGTTTAAGATTTCAGGTAATTCATGCCAGAGAACTTAAATACTTAGGATGGAAAACTGAAGAACTCTACTTCCAAGTTGGCAAGTAACTTCCCAATCATTCACTTTTTTTTTTTTTAACCAATTTTGAATTCGGTAGCCAGAGAAAATGTCACTGTGTGTACCAGTGCATTAATTTGGACAAGGATAGTAAACCATAGTATGGTATCTGTTGACAAAATAAGATGTAAAGACATAAAATTTTGTGAATTGTATCTTGAACTTGTATCATAATTTTCAACACCCCAACTGGAAAATTATGGTTAATATGCCTTAGGCCTGAGGTGTCTGCTCAGAATAGCATTTTTTTTCCTGCTCCTTCCAGACCTCAGCCATGACTCATGTTGAAATGCAAATGAAAAAAGCCTGCAAGCTTAGTAGGAGACTGATTTGATGCCTAACGGAAAAAAAAAGTAAATTGTATGGTATTTACTAATTACTGGCCAGTCATTTTTTCTAGGACTCTTATTGTTTTCCTTAGATACTTTATTATTTTTGAGCTCATGATTCTGAGCATACAGACCTAGGTTAATGTTTTTCTGATCAGTTCTATCTTTGACCAACTGTGGACTTTTTGAAACATTGCAATAGATATTTAACCTGTGAAAAACTACAAGGCCTTTACTATTATTATGTGTGCACAATTTTGTTATGTGTTGTCTGTCTATATAGACATATATCCGTATATCATATATATGATACACAAATTAACATATATAAGGAACGCTCATTAAAAAAAGTGCTCATAAAAACAAATTTTAAAAAGTGGATCCAAAGATCTTTAGTTCACGTGGTTTAAATGTTTCAATTTAAATCGGATAAACAGATAAAAATAAATGTTTTTAAATTTAAGCTTACAAATTTTTCTAGGTGTTCAAAAATCTAATAAAATATTAATATCTACAAAACGTCTAATGTGCCTTGGTTCTAGAACATTTTCTTCAACATAAAAATGGTTTACACTGTTCAATACATTTCTCTAATATTTTGATAAATAAGTAAAGTAAATTTGATATGGGATTACTCATTCGTGAGTACTTTTGTTAGAAATCTGATTCATTTACTAAGGTCTGTATAAGTTTTTACTAAACTCTATATAAGGTTTTAAAAATCAGTCATGTGTTAATGAGACAAAAATTTTTTGAAACATAAGTTTACCCATAACATTGTGTTTATTAAGTTTTATTTTTTCTAGAGCAAGGAACCATAAAAATTAAAAAACTTATTAAAACAGAACTGTTATTTTAGAGCATTGTACTGCCATTTCTTTAAAAGCTAAACTTGGTTAATGTAGAAACATCAATGTAATTGTGATGCTATTAATGTTTTCATATCTTACAGGTATGCAAGTCTGTAAGGTAGAAACTTTAAAAGAGCATTATATCAAGCTCGTGTTCTGAAGTTGTATGGTAAAAAAATATATTGGAGATTTATTTACCTGTTATCAATAAGATATGTAAAGTTTTATGTTACTTTTTACATTGTGGAACAATTTAAATGTATTTTTAAGTTAATGAGAGCCTAATCTATGTAAAAGTTGAAAACTTTCAGGCTTTCTTTAATTCATGTTTTAAATGTGATATCATATGGTGTTAGCTAATGTTCATGAGACCACAAACAATTTATGTAAACTTTGTCAATGTTGCTTTTAATTTTTACTTTTTAATAAAAACAACCCCATACCATTATTGTCATCTGGTAATAACAAAAGGGTAATCAAAGCAATATAAACAAATACTTTAGGATTATACTCCTAAACAAAAACACCTAAAAAAACAAAACTGCCTTCTCAATAATTCATGACTTCATTGATCATTTCTAGTTAGAGACACTTGGTAGCAGAGTAATATTATCTCCTTTTGGTACACAGTGACCCAGTTCTGTTCTTTACTTTGTTTTAAATCAATTTCTTCTGCATCATCTGATGAGAGGTTCATATACTTCTTAAAACCAATGATTGAGCCCTCAACCTGCACATTCACTTGCTCATAGAGCCAAACCTGAAATTGGGAACTATTTTGCAATTGTCTGAAGATGAAGTTGATGGGTTACACCTTCACTGTCTGTACATTTTGACCTTGGCCACAGTACACTAAAATGGAAGTTCACAAACACCACAATGACCTAGAGGCTCCTCACATAGAAACTTACAGATCTGGTATACTGTTTTCTAGAAACCCTTCCAAATTATAAAGTAATTCTAATAATCCATGTTTATCATAATTTTTCCTACCAAAAACCAATCCTGAGTATGAACTATTAGTTTCTTAAGGAGTAGGTCTTCCCAGACCCCCAAACAAAAAAAAAAATAAAGATCAGCTTTAGAACTAAAATGCTTAAGATTTATAAAGAGCCCTGCCTTACCTGAGATAAGGCTGTGTGTCCCATCTTACTATATGTGAGAATGACTATGAAACAAGTACGTCAGATAATATTTCTTTAAAGTTATGTTAAAAACATAAAAAATGTCAAGATTCCTAGGATCTCAAACAGGGGATATAATGTAATACTCAGCCAAAAAATTTAGGGTAGCTATTACACGAACTAAGTATTTTTACTTTTGTTAATTTTAGTTGAAATTTTCTTATAAGTTCTCTAAAGATTCCCTGTTAGTGTTTTACAAATGTGTTGCTTTAAGAAAACAACATGGGTTTATTCAAGATAATAAGTCATCACCTACAATACAGACAGAATAATACAGATCCCAATTAATAAAAAGATAATTATAAAGTTATAGACATTAAAGTCCAGTACTCTTAATATAAGGCTGTTAAAATTAATTTGCTGGATGTTTAAGATTAGGATTTAAAATTAAAGTTAAATGAAAAGGGCCAAGAAAACCAATATTTGGCTCTTACCCTCTGAGTCAATCTGAATCCAGGGAACAGGGGACTTCTCTAAAGAGCTTTGCAACTCTGAGCCACATAACCTCCTCATCAGGGAGATTAATGAGACCACTGGAGAACAGAAAGCCAATCAGTGCATTTGTTATGAAGAGGAGAGTCATCAGAGAAAGGAGATATCCCTGATGCTTCTGAGGGAAGATAAATGGTCAAGCAAGACCTGGACCCACCTAGCGCAAATGGCACTAGCAGAATTGAAAATGTGCTCTCATTTTTCCAGAATTGACTCCCATAAAGCTCAGCTGACTGTTAACAATAGATAGAAACAAAAGTCCGTTTGACTGCTTCATCTTAAACACTTTGGAAAGACAGTTAAGACGAAAATTCAGCCATTCCTGGGCATTTTAAATAATAATAATAATAATAATAATAATAATATTTTAAGGTATGCACTTTATTTTAGCCTCCCAAAATAAGTAAGACTGGAGGCTACAAAGAAGGATTCTCAGACAGGAATGCCTGATACTTATAAAAAGAGACTATCAAGAAGAGCTGCCAGAGGCAGAAATTTTTAATTTAAGGCCTGCAGATATTCCTAACCAACACAGGTAGGCTTGGTGTTTGCTAGTACGATTATCCAGCCCTGAGTAACAGAATTAAAGGTTTCTCTATTAGACGCAGAGGTCATACTAGAAAAAGGATTTTACAAGATCAGATGACATTACATTGTTAAACTGTATCTTATGGGGAAGGACAACTGTAACACTAAAAGTTAAATATTATTTTGATAGTCCTGATAACTGGGGATATTAAAGACTGGTGAGGGAACTTCTATACACTAACATGTTCCGGCTGCTGCAACATTTATTCAGTACTCATGGTTTTTGTTTCTCTCATAGAAGAACCCATCCCCAGATGACTTTACAACCTGTTCTTCCCCAACCAGACTTCAATCCGAAATGACTTCTAAAAGGCAACTCATGTCCCCCAACTGACTTATAAAAGGCAACTCATGTCCCTCACGCCATGCCCACTCACTTCACCCTGTCTCAGGTCAGAAGAAGAAATAATGATTGACGCCACTCTTCTTACAACAATGGAGAGAAAGATAAGTAGACTATCAATATAAGTAATTAATTAAGTCTGGTAAAATCAGGGAGATCGGTTTTGGGTAAGTTCTAAAAATTTGGAGAATCTTACCTGAGGGATTAAAATTTCCTCAGTGCTCTTCCCCTAATCTGTTAAAGATTTGAAAGGGACACAGAGAAAAGGGGGAAATGATAGACCCAACCTGATCTTTTATTAAAATTGAGAGCCATCTTGCCACAAAGCCATGAAAAGGTAATTTTGGCTTTACCATAAATTACTGCAAATTCTGAACCTGCTTGAAATGCCTGCCCGTGCCTTGAACTCACGCATGCCCTGCTCTCTGACCAGATAGCAGCCCTCTCTGAAACTTTAGTGACACATCATAAATATTTGCCTTCTCTGGCCAGACAACATCCCTCTCTGAGGCTCTAATGGTCCTCTGAATTCTGATGTAGGGACAGCAAAAAAAACCTAAACTACCATTAGTGTGATGCTTGTCAGAGTTCTGTTATCTGTAACACCCCTTTTGTGTAACTTTCTGGGCTATAAAGCTGGGCTGTAGGAAAGCTGGGGTTGCTGTCTTGTTCCGGCTGTTTTGGGAGGGGAGGCAGCATGAAAGGTAGAAGTAATAAGATTAATTTAATATGATTTTAATTAGAGTCAGTGGTCTTTTCTTGTGTCGTGGTCTAACAATTAACACTCCAAAAACATGGAGCTCTGACGGCCTAAAGACTTCTTGAGGAACTTCCTCTGAGGTTGGGCACTTGAAATATATGTTGTTGTAAGGAGCTTTAGCTTCCTTTCTAGTGAGACCATCAAAGATGGGTTTGAATCTATGTGACCTGGAGGACATGGTTTCTTGTATTCTAATGAACATAAGGCAGCAGTGCTGAATTTTCTCTTTGTAGGTAAACTGTGGCCACTGGGTGCTAAGTGTCTCCCCGTGTGGACTGTGAAGCCATTTTTTCATCCTCCACTTTTCGTGGTGTTTCGTGCTGCTGCACTGGGAGTTTGGTATTTGCTTCATGAAATACAAAGAGTTCAACTGGGACCCAGTTTTGGAGGGAGTTCTGTCACTTGTGGTGGGTCAGGGTCTGCAGGAGAATGCAACAACCAGGTTATATCTCACAGAGCTTGCCCCCTTGTACATAGAAATCTGACTCTGAACTTTGCCCTGGAACCTCTCCATGTAACAAGATGCCTTTACATAGAAGGTTCTGCTGGATGCACAATGTCAGTCACAAGCCATTTGGAAGGCAATGGCAAATCCTCATGGCCACACCACAGATGTATTATCACACACCTGCCCACCACTGCAATAGGCCCACTACTCAGCAGGCTCCAACTTACTGGCATCTTTGTTCTACACCATTTTCATGAAACTCGGTCAATCATGGCATTCTCTTGTACACTAATGATCAGTAACAAGACATCCAAAGGTTCTCTAGTGCCACCTGATTATTGGAATTTCAAAAATTTCATTGTATTTATCTAGCCATTTTTCATGGATGAAGTTGGAGACACTGTGGGTTTCAGTTCATTCAGGAACCATTAAATGGTGAGGAAGCTCATTTCAATGAAAGCTCTGGAGAACTCTCACAGGCAAGTCTTCCCATAGATTCTTCAAAAGGTCGCATGAATCCAGGCCCATTGAGGTCTTCAATGTGACGTCCAAGGGTGTTCTGATTCTCAACTATGGCTGCCAAATCTTTCAGAATAAAATCATGTGATATCCTAGCTGAGATTCCAAGGCTCTGTGGAAAGCCACCCTGTCCTTGATCTCAGTTTCCAAGGGCGAATCCCATGCGTGGCCTCCTAAAATCTGAACACAGTTCATGGCAATATTTCTCTGAGATCAGTTCCAGAACTCAGACTTTAAGGGGAATCACACCAGAGTTCAAGCCCAGGTAGACCCAGGCATCACTTCCAACCGCCACACAAATGACCACAATTAAAACCAAAGCACTCCCACAAGGCCATCATCTTCTTCCATATAGACACTCATCATAACCTGTGGTTCGAGGTTTCCATGAGGGGATCAGTCCAAGACAGTGTACAAAATAACCTCCCTTGCCCCTCATTTGCCTAAAGTCAGGGTTGCCTGGACACCCTTCCTGAGAACCAGGAGTGATCAAATAGGCCTGCCATAAATACTGCTCTGCTTCCCGAATTTGATGCCTCCTGACTCTCGGGTGTATATTCTTTATGTGAATTGGAATCATGAGAAAACCCAAGCACCTATGGGCTATCTTCTGCAGGGTTTGAAGAACTCATTTGACACAAAGGATCCCTATTTTCAATTGATGGAGGTCAGGAACCTTACAGAGGAAGGCGAGAGACTTCGTCCACAATGACTGCTTTTTTGGCCATTTTGGTTTTGGAAGCACACATGTAATCTTTCTTTAGATCCATCAGGTTCTGAGAATCTATGCAACAGCCTCACACATTGCCACGAGTCTGATGGAGACACATCCCTTTCCAAAGCAATTAAGCAAAGAGCTACAGGTGATGCCCATTAATTTCCATTGAAAACCATTTTTTCAGGCTTCACAAAGGGGTGGACTGAGACAAAGACGTTTCTGACATTCAGGGCAACAGAACAATAGGTAAGCAAATGGCCCAAAGCAGGGTTTCTCGAATGATATCTGAGTTTTCTGAGATGATCCCATTCCCTTCAGCTATCCAGTACGTGGCCATGTCACAGAGCCTGGAGGTGGTACATATTGTGGACACCAAACCATGAGCCTATTCTGGAGAGTGGCCCGAATTCAAGAAGAAAACAGGAACTTAGGAAGATAGTAGTTGTTGCCCATCTATAAGGCAAGCCACAGTCCATATATAAATTGGGCAGGATGAATGCTGTGAAGCTTTCTACAAGACAGGAAACATCCATTGATGCATTCTTTTTTCTAATATCTACAACCACAGACACAGTGGGATAAACAGACATAAAAACACTCGCCTTATCAAAAGACTTACTAGAAACGATCCAATCCAAACCAAACAAAGCGACTTTCCTACCTATTCCCAGATCATGAGAAAAAACCACAGACTCACACGCACACCCACAAAGTCACCGCCTTCCCCCAAGTAGGTCTGTAACTATCCGGAGTGTCCTCTGACTGATGGGCCATACTATGTTCCCCCAAAATGGGCTATCCTATCTCAGATCTGGTCTCCTTGCCAACAATGTGAAGTTGTCAGGTGCCAGTGGTGAGCCACTACCTGCTTTCTCAGGAAAGGCCCCTCTTCAGAGCTCTCTTGGCATTTGGCCATCTTCACATCAGTAGTTACCAAGAAAGACTGACTCTGTCCTTGGTAAATCCAATCATGTGAGACCACTGGGACTGGGACTGGGACTGCCTCTGGGTGCCTGGCTTTTTGGATCCCAAGTTCAGAGAGTTCCATCACCAAGAAAGTGATGTAGGTCACTTCCTTCTGGAACTGAATGAGGTCACTGCCTAGGCAATCACTTTTTCCTAACATTTGCTTCCAAGTGTCCCAATAGATGGAGGCTGCCCCTACTTCCTGTGACACTTTCACAAGTTAGAATGGTATATCAAACATAGCACCCGGAAGCAGCTCTCCACACAGGCCTGGTTTGGTCCATCTTCTCTACATTAAGAAGAGAGAGATTGCTTCAGACACACCCATTCATCCTGACCAGGTTGTTTGTCGTGGAAGATGACTTTTGCTCTCTCAGGTCCTTCATAGCTTCCTCTATCTTCCCCTGGGTTCATTTCTGCATGGACCTTTGAGGTTCTCAGCAGGTGGAAGGTCTCTTATGTTCCTGTATTGTAAGACCAACTCTGTCCCTGCTCTTCTGTAAAGTTAGATGGAGGGCAAAGAGTATGGTTAGGGTTAATAACATGTTTGATTTGGGTTAGGAATCATTCTGCTGGATGAATAATGGTATTGGGAACCTGCGATATTTGTAAGTATATATAGAGGTGAAATATATGTATGAAAACAGAAATCTAGGTAAGATTTGAAGCCCAGAAGGGCATTGGATCCTTGATTGGGATACTTAGCTTTGAATTATGTTCTGCACATGTGTCTCAGATAAATCTATACACAATGGTATAGGACCTTGTACTTGGATGATTGAATGTCGAAGAGAACATTCAGTCTAAAAAGGATAGTTGGTAGGATTAGGAAGATAGTTGGTAGAATTAGAAAAAAAGAGTGAGTATAGGATTTGAAAAAAAAAGTTCTTTAGCAATAGGGTTTCAGGTAGAGAGAAAATGTAAATGTCAGCACATGTGAAGAGTTGGTCACAATGATGAATTGGGGAAAATATGTAGGAAAGCAGATATCAATAGAGACATAGGAAATCAGGGAAATGATAAAGTGATTGATTGGATTAGACATTTTCAGCAGGCTTGAAGTTGAATATATAATCTTAGGAAGAAACACATATGTAGTCACCAATAGGATTGACATTTGAGAGCATTAGCCAACCTGGACACGGGTGATTTTTATAATCCATACTCATATTCCATTTAGGCTTTGGTACAATCGTAAGTGTGACTTTGCATTTTCTTGCCAGAATATTACTGTGATAAAATGTATATGTAGATCAGGTGACATGAGTATTTCTTGCACCATTTCTGGGAGCAATATTTTGAAGAGGTATAAATTAGTATTGGGGGCACAAATAGGTGTACCATGTGTGTATGAATATAGAGAGAATGATTGAATAGACCATACTGTGAATAAATAATATAACTTGTTCCAACTTTACAAATTGGAATAAATTTATATCTCAAAATACATAGCAAATCTTATATTGATATACATACATTCATTCCAACCAGTTATACATCTAATGGTAATATTAGGGTTGTAGTTTATCATAAATTCTGTGTGAGTTTTGCTTCAAAATTGATTATGGAAATCGAAAATAATGTATTTGGAAAGAAGTCTCATGAAATGAGCAGTCAAAAACAAGTAGGAATATATGTGTTCTGAAGCAGGAAGTGATTGAATGTGTTACAAATGTCTTTAAATTTGTGAACTTGTGGATGAAATGTACATTTTATGATGTACAAAAACTGAAGAAATAGAAATGTACCAGTGTTGAATAAAATTGAACGTCAAAATACACATCATGTCCCATAGGAATCTAGTAGCATTGATGTTAAAGTGGGTCAGTTACTGTAGAAATATAAGGATTTGTTTGCACCATTCACTGAAGTAAGTTTTCAGTACTAGAAAACAAATATGTATTTCAGGTGGATGAATGTTTCTGAAAATAATCTTATGAAAAGTTGATTATAAAACCACATACATGAACATTAGTGAATTTAGGGAGTGTATAATAAGACACATGTATTTCATATTTTGAAAAATCTAGAGTGTATATATATATATATATATATATATATATATATATATATATATACACACACACATACATTGGAAAGTAGAAAATATATGCCAATCAAAATTCATCATGAAATATATATCATCCACAGATCCAAAAATATTAATTTTACTGAACATGGATTTATGTATAATGTTGCTCAACTAAAAAGCTCACTCATAGTTTGAATTTTCAGTTCCAAAAGCATTTAGGAGGAGTGATTTCTTCTCATACTTTGTATCTGCCAAGTTAGCCACCTCACAAAAATGTACATGTATTCCAGGTAGGATTTTGTATGTGCATATAAAAATACATGTGCTGAATTGGCTACAGAAAATGGGAGACAGGAATTCACATGTGTGTTAACTTTAAAAACACATGGAGAACAATTTCAAGAAAAAAATTGACAAGATTTATAACTCCTACCCTATATCATGGAAAAGGCAAGACCAACTATTCACCATGCCTCCTCTGAACTGCTTGTATTTCTATTCTGTTTGGGTTATTTTTCTCCATCATATTAGGATTAGTAGTCAGAGTCTAGTAGGGTATGGGTTAGTGTCAGAGTTTCAGTATTTCGAATGAAAAATTGCAAAATGTATCCAATGTGTATGTAAATATGTGCTACACAAAAATCTTCCCACTCTTATCCAGAACAATGTCTTGACAATACCTTCGCCCCAAGTAAGAAACAATTAGAGGAAAAGAGTTAGAAATTCCGTGAATACATATCTGGAATGGAAAACAATCAGGAGTTCACAATCTTGGAAGTGGTAGAGGAGTTTTCAAAAGTAAGGAACAGGGTAAACACTCCACAAAAATGGAATTCTGCTGGCCTAGAGACTTCTTGGGAAACTCTCTGTGAGGTTGGGCACTTGAAATATATGTTGTTGTCAGGAGCTTTAGCTTCCTTTCTAGTGAGACCATAAAAGCTGGGTCTGCATCTATGTGACCTGGTGGACATTGTTTCTTTTTTTCCCAATGAACATGAGGCAGCATTGCTGAATTCTCCCTTTGTAGGTAAACTGTGGCCCCTGGGGGCTAAATGTCTCCCCATGTGGACTGTGAAGCCATATGGTCATCCTCTATTTTCGTGGTGTTTTTTGCTGCTGCACTGGAAGTTTGGTACTTGCTTCACGAAATACAAGGAGTTTAAATGGAACACAGTACGGGAGGGAGTTCTGTCACGTGTGGTGAGTCAGGGTCTGCTGGAGAATACAAGAACCAGGCTTCTATCCCACATAGCTTGCCCCCTTGACTATAGCAACCTGATTTTGAACAGCGTCCTGAAACCTCTCCATATAACAAGATGCCTTTACATATAAGGGTCTGCTGGTTTGACCATGTCAGTGACAAGCCATTTGGAAGCCAATGGCAGATCCACATGGCCCCACCACAGATGTTTTATCACACACCTGCCCACCATTGCTCTAGGCCCACTACTCAGCAGGATCCAACTTTCTGGCATCTCTGTTAAACACCATTTTAATGAAAACCAGTCAATCAAGGCACTGTCTGGTATACTCATTGTTGGAAAAAGTATAAACGGCAGCCATACCCCAGAGAAAAACCCCAACATGGCGCCTAAGGACTTCTTCTTCCTACCTTCTTCTTTTCTGAAGTGGCGCGAAAAGTTCCCGCCGGGTGAACTCTCCCACTGGTGCCAATTTCAAATCTCGCTGGCGGGGAACCTTAGCCCCAATGAGAACTAACTCCTGGGCTCCGGAGCTGATATCTGAAAGAACTTGCCAATAAACGGGTTGCCTGCCATTTATCTAAGTCCTTTCATCTCCTCCTTAGTTCTATATAAGCACACAGCTTTTTGCAATAAAATTGGAATTCTCCCGGCGAAGTGCCTTTGAGTGGGGAGTTCTTTCATTTTGGTGCCCCGTTTGAGGATACGGGTGAGCTCTTTCCAACAAGAGCCCCGTCCCCCGTTCCGCCCAGACACTCCGTCCTGGTCCGCTCTTTTCAGACGCCAGCTTCCTGCACTCACCACTGATCTGATGTATGTAAGCTTCCCCTGACCCCGGCTCGCCAACTTCCTTCGGGCTACCGCTAGTTTTGTGACCATGATCGTCCAGCACACTCTAGACGCCCGGTAGGGGAGAGGGAATTCCTCCCATCAAGACCTTTACTGGTCACAGTGGACCCTCTAGTGATCCGTTTCCCTTTGGGGCATGAGGGTTCTGAGTTTACACTAGAGGCTCTGTGGTTTTTCCTCCTTTGCTGCCACTGCTGCTGCCGGCTAGATTTGCTGTTTCCTGCAGGGCTGCTGTGTCTGGCTGAAGCTGCCTCTCTGCTCAGGGAAAACTGAACTCCCGTCCTAGAACTGCATTCTGCTGGAGCTGGAGTTCTGTTTTCATTACTGACTTCTTCAGCTGCGTTCGAAAACTTTCCTGACGTCAGGTTGCCCATGGCTCCAAACCCATTGGGTCTTCCAGATCGCACTTCACTGGTGACGACCAGGTAGTACCCTCTGTATTTCCTCGCGACAGCTGGTCATTTTGGGGACACCCACGTGACCCCCATTCGCCCTGAATTTCCTGGAAGCCGTTCCAGCTCGGGTTTTCTCTTTGTCTCTCTCGCTTACTCTTATTCTCTCTCTCTCTCTCTCTCTCTCTCTCTCTCTCTCTCTCTCTTCCATCTCTCCCTGTGACAATGGGCACCTCTTCATCTGTACCTGAAGCCTCACCTCTCAAATGTTTAATAAAAAATCTGGCCACACTCTCCCTCACACCAGACATCAAGCCCAAACTTTTAATTAAATTCTGTACCCAAGATTGGCCTCCATATCCACTGGATAATGGCAATCATTGGCCTCCAGAAGGCTCCTTAGATCCAAACCTCCCCTGGGACCTTTTTAACTACTGCCTGCGTCTGGAAAAGTGGAGGGAGATTCCCTGCATTGAAGGTATTAGCCTTCCCACACAGCACCTTGTCTCTGCTCCTCCTGCCCTCCCCGTCAGGTCCTCCTTGCTTGCAATCCCCTCTCTTTCCCTACTTCTACTTCTGACTTCACAGATTCTTCCTCATTCAACCCAGCAGATGAACCCCCACCTTCTTCCCAGCCCCATCTGCCCCTTCTCTTCTGCAATACCCTCCTCATCCTCTGCCTGATTCCATGGATCCTCAGCCTTCCATTTTATCCCCCTCCCCTCCGTCCTCTTCTGCCTGCTCCACTTCCTCCTCTTCCAAAGAGACACTCCCTTCCCCTCCCTCTCCTTCCTGTCCTCCGCCTGCCTCTCTCAGTCCTCCTTTTACCAGGTCTAAAGGACTCCTTCCCACCCCTAAGACAATCGCACCCCTTCGTGAGGTAGCTGGTCCTGAGGGTGTCATCAGAGTCCACGTGCCCTTCTCCAGGTCAGACATTACTCAGCTAGAGAGCAAGTTAGGCTCAATCACCACTAAACCCACCACTTACATTCGGGAGTTTCAATGGGTCCTGCAAGCATATAGCCTCACTCATCATGCCATATACATGCTCTTGGCCAATACACTTCTCCCCGAGGAAAGGCAATGGGTCTGGGAGCTAGCCCAAGCCCATGCTGATGAAAATCATAGGACCAATCCTGACCACCCCACGGGCTCTCATGCTGTCCCAGAGCAGGAACCCTATGGGATTACAACACCCCTGAAGGCTTACAGACTCATGACCTTTTTACATCCTGCCTCTTGGCGGGCCTGAAAAAGGCGACCCACAATGCTGTTAACTTTAAAAAGGTGCAGGAGGTCATTCAAAGGAAGGAGGAAACACCTTCAGAATTCCTGGATAGACTAACCAAGGCCCTTCAACACTGCACATAACTCGACCCAGAAACCCCTGATGGCCGTCATCTCTTAATGACATATGTTCTGGCCCAAAAATACTCTGATATTAAAGCCAAGCTTAAAAAGCTTGAACAGGGCCCTGCTACTCCTCAGACCGAAATCCTCGCTGTCTCTTTAAAGGTTTTTCATGGTAGAGAGGATGAAAGTGAATGTCGTAGGAAGAGAGCTGAAAATGCCAAATTCCAAATGTTGGCCCAGGTCATTCAGAGAAGGCCATCACCACGCCGTCCCAATGTGACACCCCCTGGAGCTTGCTTCAAATGTGGTAAGGATTGTCCTTCGCCGAGAACACCCTACAACCCCTGCCCAACATGCCATCAAAGGAGACACTGGGGGGAAGACTGCCCAACAACCCGGAAGGGAGGTTGGTCAGCCACCCGGCAACCCCAGCCTCTCCTGGGCTTGGCAGAGGAGGAATGATGGAGCCCTGGGCCTTCCCTCCAGATTATTACCATCAAGAATCAAGAACCTAGGGTCACCTTCCTGGTGGATGGACGCTTCATTACCTTCCTTTTGGATACTGGTGCCACTTTTTCGGTCTTGAGGGAGTATTGGGGTTCTACCACACCCTCAAAAACTCCTATTGTCGTGGTAGGAGGTAAACATATTTTCCCTCAAAATCCCTTTTGTCCTTCACTCACTCCTTTCTCGTTATGAGCCATTGCCCCATTCCCCTTCTGGAAAGGGACATACTCTCACTATTAAAAGTCACCATTCACATATCACCCCACACCTCTCCTACCTCTCATTTCCTCATGATGTTCCTAGGGGCAGATACACCTCCTCCATGCACTCTCCCACGACTATCTAAACCAGTTAACCCTGAGTTTTGGGACACAACTACACCCTTTATGGCTAAATGCAGTCCTTTTCATATTGTCTTACTGGAGCCTTCAAGATATATTAGTCAACCATGATATCCACTCACAACCACAGCCTTCCTCGGATTAGAAGCCATCATCCAGGATTTATAATTAAAGGGGTATCTTAGGCCTACACACTCTCTTTTCAACACCCCCATTCTGGCAGTTAAGAAACCTAACATGTCCTACAGGCTGGTTCTAGACCTTCCCCTTGTCTACTCCTCTGTGGTCCCCATCCACCCGCTAGTGTCCAACCCTTACACCCTCCTCTCTCAGATCCCTGCCACTACTACCCACTTCTTGGTTCTAAATTTGAAACATGCATTCTTTTCTATTCCCTTGTTCTCAGAATCTCAGGATATCTTTGCTTTTACTTGCACTGACTCTCACACCCGCCATTCTCATCAGCTTACCTGGACTGTCCTCCCACAGTGATTCAGGGATAGCACCCATCTCTTTGGCCAAGTTCTTGCCCAGGACCTCACATCCTTTCACCCGACCTGTCCTGACTCTACTCTCCTTCAATATGTCGATGACCTTCTTCTATGTAGTCCCTCTGGGAACACTCTCAATCCCACACTGCACAGCTTCTTAATTTCCTAGCAGACAAGGGAAATAGGAAGTCTCCCCACAAGGCCCAGGTTTCCCAGTCTTCTGTCACCTTTCTTGGTTTTTGCCTTACACCCAGAAAAAAGGAAATAACACTGGATAGGAGGCAACTCCTCTCTGATCTTCCAGTGCCCCATACAAAAGCCAAAATACTATTATTCCTAGGACTAGCAGGTTATTTTAGGGCCTGGATCCCAAATTATTCTCTTCTATACAAATCCTGTATGAACTAGCAAAGGGACCCCCTAGTGAATCTCTTGCCTCCTCCCCAAACTACCACTTGCGCAGGCTTCAGCAACTTGTCTTAAAGGCACTTGCCCTTCACCTTCCTGATCTTTCAAGACCATTTCATCTATATGTCCATGAAAAAGGGAGGCAAGAACTTGGGGTCTTAGGTCAAAACTATGGGCCTACATTTGCACCTGTGGCATATTTGTCCAAGCAAATTGACCCTACCATCCGTGAGTGGGCCCCTTGCTTAAGAGCTCTGACTGCTGGACAAATTTTACACAAAGAAGCCTCTAAGCTTACTTTTGGGGCCCCTTTAACTATCCACTCCCCACATCACTTGAAGGATCTTTTAGCTTATAAGGGCTTTCAAACCCTTCCTCCATCCAGAGTTCTGTCACTCCTCACTTCCTTTCTGGAAAACCCTAACATTACTTTCCTCCCCTGCTCTGCACAGAACCCTGCCTCACTGCTCTCAATGACTCCCACGTCTAACACACCAACTCATAATTGGTTGGAAACCTTAGATGATTTCCTCCCCTGTCATTCTTCCATTTCTGAGAGACTACTAGCCAAGCCTGACCTTATCTGGTTTACTGATGGCAGTTCCTTTAGGCAGAATTGCACTCATTACTTTGGATACACTGTAGTTTCAGCCACTGAGATTATAGAGGCCAAAGCTCTGCCTTCAGGAACTACCAACCAGCAGTCTGAACTTATAGTAGCCACTCGTGCCTGCCTTCTAGCACAAGGAAAATCCCTAACCCTTTATACTGATTCAAAATATGTCTTCCATATCTTATCCCATGCTGCAATATGAAAGGAGCGAGGCCTACTTACCACCAAAGGTAATGTGATCACTAATTCGGCTCTTATAACCAATCTGATAAAGGCCTCCCACTTACCCACCCAGGTGGGAGTTGTCCATTGTAGGTCTAATTAGAAGGACGTCTCTCTTATCACTGAGGGCAATGCCAAAGCTGACCAGGCGGAACAAATGGCTGCTACCACTTCCAATGATGGACCCCCTGGGGGACATATAATGGCCACTTTAGACAGCTCATCTGAAGCCCCTACTTCTTCCAGTAAGAACAAGGATCTCTTCAAGTTCCTTCATACTCTATTCCTTTCCAATTCTCAGTCTTTGACCCTCTTTTTACAGAGCTTCTTCTCGCTCACCCTCTCTGACAAAGCCATGCTACAGAATATAGCCTCTAATTGTCAGATCTGTCAGTGGACCAACACTTATACTCCTTTAAGGCCCAAACCTTTTCCTTCCCACCAAGCCCGGGGACACATTCCCACTGCTGACTGGCAGGTAGACTTCACCAACATGCTCACAGTATGGCGCACTAAATACCTCCTTGTCTTTGTGGACACTTTCTCTGGTTGGATTGAGGCATTTCCCACTTCCAATAAAACGGCTTCCACTGTAGCTTTAATCTTACTGACAGACATCATCCCCAGGTTTGGTATGCCCACTTCTCTACAATATGACAATGGCCCTGAGTTTATTTCTAGAATCACACAAAAGGTCTCTCAAGCCCTCTCCTTCAAGTGGCATTTCCACTGTCCATATTATCCACAAGCTTCAGGGAAAGTGGAAAGGGTAAATTGTACTCTAAAGGAAGTCCTTACCAAAATGACAATGGAATTAAACTTAGACTGGGTCAAACTCCTTCCCTTGGATTTGCTTCGAATCAGAGCTCTCCCTAAAAACCATCTTTACTGTCTCCCTTTGAGATAATATATGGAAGACCTCTTATACCCCCTGGGTTGGTCATTTCACAAGGACCTCTCACCCGAGATTTGTCTTTGCCTCTTTTGTATCATCTCCGCTCGGAACTCTGGAAATATCAGGACTGGCTTCATCCGGACCCAGTGTCCTCTCCAAACACTCCTCCCTTAACACCTGGGAGTCTAGTATATTATAATACCCCAGAGGAGAAAGGGACTCTTGCCCCAAAATGGGAAGGCCCCTATCCTGTCATTCTCTGTACCCCCACTGCCGCCAAACTCTCCTTACCAGACAACCATCTAACTCCCTGGATTCACATTTCTAGGTTGAAGCCATATCACCAGGAGGCCCCACCTGCTGACGACAGGACCAACCCAGAGGAACTCCAAGAATCACCTCCTGAACCTCCCATTAACTCCTGCTCTCCACACTCATCTCACCCATTTAAGTTGCGGCTCACACGGTGTTCCATGCAGCCCAATTCCTCTTAAAAAAGTCACAATGGGCTCTCTCAACACCCTAATCTTCTGTAACTGCTTGTTTTTTGTGCTCTGCTTATTTTCTGTGCTCTATCGGGACTGGTCTTTACCCTCCTCTCCTACCATGTATTTATTCACTCTTCAGGAACGATACTCAGAACATGGCATGTAGAAGGTCCGTGCAGTGGATGCAACTACTTGCTTCATCCACAACTGCACCTCTATTTCCCTAAAATTGTCACCTTCAAGGACCTTCGTCCCTGGTAGCTGGAACTGGCTTTTCATTTGCTTCCTTTTTGATCAAACAAAAGACTATTGTCATTGGTGGCCTGAGATATATAATGGGTGCCCCTATTCGTCATGCAGGTTCCATGATGAACATGGTAGCTATTCTTACCACTCACTTTGTTACCCTAAAGTGTGGACTTCTAGTTACCTAAAGTGGGATAAAGTCTCTTTATCTGATAACAATGGATGGTATACTTTAGATATACCTGACCCCAAGGCCAAACGTTGGGACTATGTTGAGTTTGCTGTCTATGCTCGGACAACCTCAGCCAGACCCACAGGGTGGATGACAGTTGGCCGCACCCTGATTATGCCACCTAAGGCAACCATCCAGGTAGTTGAACACATTAAGGAGTCAGAATCAAAACTTTTAGATCTTATCCATAGCTCATCCACAAAGGATTCAGACCCTTCAACCCCCTCAGGTCCCCCTGACACATGGCTCAATTTGTTACACCAATCTCTTCGATTATTAAACTCCACCCCTCTTTTTGTGCCTCCTTCTCAGTGCTTTCTCTGTGCTTCACTTAGTCCCATTAGCGGCAGGAAATATTTCAGCAAAAACCTACAATTTCTCTAAGAAAGGACAACCCCTACATGAGACACGTATCCCACTGTGGGAAAGTTATTTCACCAATACTTTATTTGCTTTCATCTGTTTCCACCTGCCAATAATGAATCCTTTACCCATTTGTTCCTTGAGCTTAAGCACCCAATCGAGCCCTGCATTTATGCAACCTGGACATTTCCTCTGGTGTAATGGGTCTTTAAGTACCTCAACAATCAATGTCTCTGGCACCTGTTTCTTGGTTACTGTAGTTCCTCAGCTGTCTTTGTATACTCCCACCGAATTCCGACAGTTGGCCCTACCTTCCTGAACCCGTAGGGCAGTCTTTCTGCCGGTTCTGGTAGGCCTCACTTTAACAACCTCAGTGGCGGGTCTCGGATTCTCTGGTGGAGCTATAGGTCATGCTCTATGGGCATTCAAAGACCTGCAACAAAAACTGCAGGAAGCACTCGATACCACTGCTGAGTCTCTGGGCTCCTTGCAGCGCCAGGTTACTTCATTGGCACAAGTGGCTTTACAGAACCAAAGGGCAATTGATCTTCTCACTGCAGAAAAAGTGGGTACATGCCTATTCCTCAGAGAGGAATGTTGCTCTTATGTTAATGAATCTGGGCTGATAGAAAAAAATGTTGTTAAATTGCAGAAATTATTGACCAAATTGCTCAAACCTAGCTCCTCCAATCCCATAACAGGGTTCTTCCAATCCTATCTTGCCATGTACTTACTACCTATCTTGGGGCCCCTTATTGGGATGCTCCCTTTTTTTGCTCTCTTGCCATGCATAATGAAGTTCCTTCAAACCCAACTGCAAAAAATTTCTAATCAAAATTTCAACCAGCTTTTGCTTAGGCACTACCATCCTCTGATGACCGATGAACCCCTAACATCTCCAAGAGAACAGTTCACTCAGTGATGAAGCTCACTACCAGGCACGATTGAATGCAACGTACATCAGACAGCGGGAGGCAACGAGCTTGGAGAACCTCTCAAGCTGCCATCCTGGATTCATGAGTCTTTATGACCTTCTAAGCTTCCTCATGGCCCTTGGCCTCTTCTATGTCAGTCCCCCAACATGGAACTTCTGCCAAAAATTTACCTTTGCTTTAATTTTTATCTTCATTCTGTTTTTATTCGCTCTGATCTTCTTCAAGTGCTGGTGACGCCATGACCAGGCAACGCTTCCAGTATTTCCTAGAGTCTCTGTTACAGGACCAGTAGCTGATACCAACAATCTCCTCCATCCAGGACTGGTTTCATGCCATCGACAACTTGTGGCATCAGGGAACTTTCATAGACTTTACCCCTACTGAAGTAGCTATCTATACCACTGGCTTTTATTTCTGGCTGCCATGATATCCCCAGACCTAGCCCCCGAGCATTTGTCCACTTTTCTTTCTAGGCCCCACAGCACCCCCACACAGCAGGCAGCAGCCAGAAATGACAAACAATGCCCCACTTTCTAAGAAAACAAAAAGGGAGGAATGTTAGGAAAAGTATAAATGGCAGCCATACCCCAGAGAAAAACCCCAACATGGCACCTAAGGACTTCTTCTTCGTACCTTCTTCTTTTCTGCAGTGGCGTTAAAAGTCCCTGCCCTTGTTAACTCTGCAGCCAGCGCCAATTTCAAATCTCACTGGTGGGGAACCTTAGCCCCAATGAGAATTAATTCCTGGGCTCCGGAGCTGATATCTGAAAAAACTTATTCTCAGAACATGAGACCAAATCACAAACCCACAACCACACCCACAAAGGCACCTCCTTCCCCCAAGTAGGTCTGTGACTATTCGGAGTGTTCTCTGACTGCTGGGCCATACTATGTTCCTCCGAAATGGCCTGTCTTGTCTCAGATCTGGTCTCCTTGGTCAACTCTGTGAAGTTGACAGGAACCAGTGGTGAGCCACTACCTTCTTTCTCAGGAAAGGCCCCTCTTCAGAGCTCTTCTGGCATTTGGACATCTTCAAATCAGTAGGTACCAAGAAAGACTGACCCTCTCCTTGGTAAATCCAAACAAGTGAGACAACTGGGACTGGGACTGGGACTGGCTCGGGGTGCCTGGCTTCCTGGATCCCAAGTTCAGAGAGTTCCAACACCAAGGAAGTGAGGTGAGGTCACTTCCTTCAGGAAATGAATGAGGTCACTGCCTTGGCAACCACTTTGTTTTAGCAGTTGCTTCTTATGGTCCCTTTAGATGGAGGCTGCCCCTACTTCCTGTGACCCTTTCATAAGTTAGAATGGGATATAATCCATAGGCTCTCAGGAACAGCTCTCCAAAAGGCCTGGTTTGGTCCGTCTTCTCTACATTAAGAAGACAGAGGCTGATTCAGACACCAAACTTCATCCTACCAGGTTGTTTTCCATGGAAGATGACTTTTGCTCTCTCAGGTCCTTCATAGCTGCCTACATCTTCTCCAGGAATCATTTCTGCACATACCTTTGAGGTTCTCATCAGGTGGAAGATCCCATACATTCCTGTATTGTAAGACCAACACTGTCATTGCTTTTCTGTAAAGTTAGATTGAGGGAACAGTGTATGGTTAGTGTTAATAACATTTTCAATTTTGATTAGGAACCATTCTGCTCGATGAACAATGGTATTGGGAACCTGTGATATTTATAAGAATATAGAGGTGAAATATATGAACGAAAAGAGAAATCTAAGTAAGATTTGAAGCCCAGAAGGTCATTGGGTTCTTGATTGGGATACTTAGCATTGAATTACGTTCTGCACAGATGTCTCAGATAAATCGATATACAATGGCATAGGACCTTGTACCTTGGATGATTGAATGTAGAAGAGAACATCCAGTCAAAAAGGGATAGTCAATAGGATTAGGAAGACAGTAGGTAGGTTTAGGAAGAAGAGTGAATATAGGATTTGGACCAAAGTTTTTTAGCAATATGGTTTCGGTTAGAGAGTGAATGTTAGTGATAGCACATGTGAAGATTCAGTCACAATGATGAACTGGGGAAAATATGTAGGAAAGCAGATATCAATAGACACATTACAAAATCATTCAAAGTGTAAAGTGAGTGACAGCTTTAGACGTATTCAAAGGGTTGAGTTTGAATATATAATCTTTGGAAGAAACAAATATGTAGTCACCAATAGGATTTTCATTTGAGATCATTAGGCAACCTGGACATGGATGTTTTTAGTAATCCAGGATCACTTTCCATTTAGGTATGGTACAATCATAAGTGAGAACTTTGCTTTTTCTGTTCAGAATATTACTGTGATAAAATGTATATGTAGATCAGGTTACATGTATTTGTTCCACCATTTCTGGGAGCAATATTTTGAAGACGTATAAATTAGTATTGGGGGTACAAAGAGGTGTACCCTGTGTCTATGAATATAGAGATAATACATGAATAGACCATACTGTGAATAAATAATATAACTGGTTCCACTTTAAATAATGGATTGAATTGATATCTGTAACTAAGTAAGAAATCTTATATTGATATACAATCATTCTTTCCAACCACTTATACATTTAAAGGTAATATTAGGGTTATGGTTTATCATGACGGGTGTTTTGCTTCAAATATGATAAAGGAAATCGAAAATAATGTGTTTGGAAAGAAGTCTCATGAAAAGAGCAGTCAAGAAACATGGAGGAATACATGGGTTCTGAAGCAGGAAGTGATTTGAAGTTAAACAAATGCGTATAAATTTGCTAAATTGTGGATGAAATATTTATATATCCTCTGATGTGCATAAACTGAAGAAATAGTAATGTTCCAGTGTTGAATAAAAATGAACATCAAAATGCACATCATGTCCCATAGGAATCTAATCTACTTGCATTGATGTTAAACTCGTGTCAGTTACTGTAGAAATATTATGATTTGGCTTTTTTTTTTGGTGTTATAATACAATTTATTTTAGTACTAGCATGCCACAGAATGTAGAGGAAGGAACAATGGATTATTATTATCATTGTGATAATTTAAGGTTTTATATCACATTAAGCTATAATATGGCATAATATATCTTATGAATTAGAGAAAAATTTTTTTAAAAAACCTATTATTTAAGGACCATATGCACTAACAATTTAAATGGCTTTCTCGTGATTTCAATTTCTATCAATTGTGTATTAATTGCCAAATATTTATTTTAGTACTTTTCATATTCATAATTGATATAAAGTCAATTGTTTAATTCTTCTTGTAAGTAGTTACTTATTACAGCAGGGACATTATTAATAATTCTAAATCTTTATAAGAAAAATGGTACAAAGTTATTTTCATGCAAAATTAAGAATAATTGCCTTCTCTGAATGTTTGATTGTTAATACATATAACAAAGAGCTTTTGATGAGTCTCTTCCGCAGTAAAACATAAAATGCAAAGATATAGTTGGGTATGTATGTCCAAATAAAGATAAGAAGAAATACACATTATTAGCTAGAAACAATTAAATAAAAGATGAAAAGAAAAATCCAATACATTGTACGAACTTGTCAGATGAGGTAGTATTCTGGAAGAATAGCCTAAGGCTAGACATGGTCCATGACAAAATATTAACTAAAAAAATGAAATATGAAAAATATAGGAAATGCTATGAATTTTTCATGAAGGTAGGTGAATTATCCTTTAATCTCATTTTATGTGCATTTTCAAAAGCCAAATTTCTGGTAAAATAAATTTGTGATAGTTACAACTACACAAAACAAAGTTTCTGCTTAGCAAAATGAATGCATCTCAACCCTTTTTTAGCTGATTTCTTCCCACTCAATTTTAAACCTTTATTTATTTATTTATTTTTATTGGTTGCTCAAAACATTACAAAGCTCATGATATATCATCTTTGATACATTTTTCTCATTTGGTTTATGAACTCCCATTTTTTCCCCAAATAAGAATTGCAGAAACACATTGCTTACACATTCACATTTTTACATAATGGCATATTAGTGACTGTTGTATTCTTCTACCTTTCCTATCCCCTACTATCCCCCCTCCCCTGCCCTCCCATCTTCCCTCTCTACCTCATGTGCTGTTGTTTAATTCTCTCCATTATTTCCGCCCCATTTCCCCTCACAACCTATTATGTGTAATTTTGTGTATCATTGAGGGTATTCTACCATTTCCATATGCTTTCTCTTCTCTCTCCCTTTCTCTCCCCCCACACGTCTTTGTATAATGTTAATCTTTTCTTCATGCTCTTCCTCCCTTTCTGTTCTTAGTTGCTCTCTTTATATCAAAGAAGACATTTGGCATTTGTTTTTTTAAGGATTGGCTAGCTTTGCTTAGCATATTCTGCTCTAATGCCATACATTTCACTGCAAATTCTATGATTTTGTAATTTTTTAGTGCTGCGTAATACTCCATTGTGTGTAGATTCCACATTTTTTTTAATCCATTCATCTATTGAAGGGCATCTAAGTTGGTTCCACAGTCTAGCTGTTGTGAATTGTTCCGCTATGATCATTGATGTGGCAGTATCCCAATAGTACGCTGTTTTAAGATCCTCAGGGAATAGTCCAAGAAGTGTGATAGCTTGGTCAAATGGTGGATCCATTCCCAGCTTTCCCAGGAATCTCCATACTGCTTTCCAAATTGGCTGCACCAATTTGCAGTCCCACCAGCAGTGTACAAGTGTCCCCTTTTCCCCACATCCTCGCCAACACTTACTGTTGTTTGACTTCCTAATGGCTGCCGATCTTACTGGAGTGAGATGGTATCCTAGGGTGGTTTTGATTTGCATTTCTCTGACTGCTAGAGATTGTGAGCATTTTTTCATGTACTTGTTGATTGATTGTATGTCCTCCTCTGTGAAGTGTCTGTTCAGGTCCTTGGCCCATTTGTTGATTGGGTTATTTGTTACCTTACTTTTTAATTTTTTGAGTTCTTTGTATATTTTGGATATTAGGGCTTTATCTGAAGTGAGAGGGGTAAAAATTTGTTCCCAGGATGTAGGTTCTCTATTTACCTCTCTTATTGTTTCTCTTGCTGAGAAAAAAAAAAAAACTTTTAGTTTAAGTAAGTCCCATTAATTTATTCTTGTTATTAACTCTTGGGCTATGGGTGTCCTATTAAGGAATTTGGAGCCCGATCCCACAGTATGTAGATCGTAGCCAACTTTTTCTTGTATCAGATGCAGTGTCTCTGATTTGATATCTAGCTCCTTGATCCATCTTGAGTTAACTTCCTTGCTTGGCGAGAGAAAGGGATTCAGTGTCATTTTGTTGCATATCGATTTCCAATTTTTCTAGCACCATTTGTCCTTCGTATATTGCAGGTTTTTAGCCCCTTTTATCAAATATAAGAAAGTTGTAATTTTGTGGAATGGTTTCTGTGTCCTCTATTCTGTACCATTGGTCCACCTGCCTGTTTTGGTACCAGTACCATGCTGTTTTTGTTACTATTGCTTTGTAGTACAGTTTGAAGTCTGGTATCACTATACCTCCAGATTCAAACATCCTGCTTAGAATTGCTGTTGCTATTCTGGGTCTTTTGTTTTTCCATATGAATTTCATGATTGCTTTATCTTTTCTACAAGAAATGTCGTTGGGATTTTGATTGGCATCAATTTAAACCTGTAGAGAATTTGGGTAATATCGCCATTTTGATGATGCTAGTTCTGCCTATCCATGAATTGGGTATATTTTTCCATATTCTAAGATCTTCTTCTATCTCTTTATGTTTCTGTAGTTTTCATTTATAAATCTTTCACCTCTTTTGTTAGGTTGATTCCCAACTATATAATTGTTTTTCCAATTATCTTATTTTCTTTGAGGATATTTTGAATGGAGTGGTTTTCCTCATTTCCATTTCAGAAGTTTTGCTGCTGATATACAGGAATGCCTTTGATTTATGCGTGTTGATTGTATATCTTGCCACTTTGCTGAATTTATTTATTAACTCTAGCAGTTCCTCTGTAGACCCTTTTGGGTCTGTTAAATATATTATCATATCATCCGCAAATAGCAATAATTTAAGTTCTTCTTTTCCTAGTTTTATGCCTTTAATTTCTTTTGTCTGTCTAATTGCTATGCCTAGTATTTCAAGAACTGAATTAAATAGAAGTGGTGATAGAGGGCATCCCTCTTGTTCCAGATTTTAGAGGGAATGCCTTCAGCTTTTCTCAATTTAGGATGATGCCAGCCTGAGGTTTAGCATATATAGCTTTTACAATCTTGAGGTAAGTTCCTGTTATCCCTAGTTTTTCTAGTGTTTTCAACATAAAGGGATGCTGAACTTTGTCGAATGTTTTTTCTGAATCTATCGATACGATCATATGGTTGTTGTCTTTAAGTCTATTGATGTGGTGAATAGCATTTATTGATTTCCGTATAATGAACCAGCCTTGCATCCCAGGGATGAATCCTACATGATCATGGTGCATAATTTTTTTTGATATGCTTTTGTATTCGATTCACCAAGATTTTATTGAGAATTTTTGCATCCAAGTTTATTAGAGATATTGGTCTGTAGTTTTCTTTCTTTGAAGTGTCTTTGTCTGGTTTTGGGATCAGGGTGATATTGGCCTCATAGAATGAATTTGGAAGAGTTCCTTATTTTTCTATTTCTTGAAATAGCTTGGAAAGTATTGGTATTAATTCCTTTTTGAAGGTTTTGTAGATCTCTGCTGTATACCCATTCGGTCCATGGCTTTTTTTGGTTGGTAGTATTTTGATGGCTTCTTCTATTTCTTCCTTTGTTATTGGTCTGTTTAAATTGTGTGTGTCTTCCTGACTCAATCTGGGCAGATCGCATGACTTAAGAATTTATTGATATCTTCACTATCATCTATTTTATTGGAACATAGGGTTTCCATATACTTTCTAATTATCTTCTTATTTCTGTAGTGTCTGTTGTGATATTGCCTTTTTCATCCCGTATGTTAGAAATTTGAGTTCTCTCTTTTCTTCTCTTCCTTAGCATGGCTAAGGGCCTGCTCTCTCTTTTCTTCTCTTCCTTAGCATGGCTAAGGGCCTGCAGATCTTATTTATTTTTTCAAAGAACCAACTTTTAGTTTTATCAATATTTTCAATTTTTTTTGTTTCAATTTCGTTTATTTCTGCTCTAATTTTAATTATTTCTTGTCTTCTACTACATTTGCTGTTGTTTTGCTCTTCCATTTCTAGGTTTTTGAGGCGTAGTGTGAGTTCATTTATTTGCTGATTTTTCTTTTTTTTTTTTTGAGGAAAGAACTCCAAGAAATGAATTTCCCTCTTAAAACTGCTTTCATTGTGTCCCATAGATTCCAGTATGTTGTGTCTGTATTGTCATTTGTCTCTATGAATTTTTTATCTCCTCCTTTATGTCTTCTGTAAACCATTGATCATTCAGTAGCATGTTGTTCATTTTCCATGTGATGTAGGATTTTTCCTTCCTTTTTTTATTATTGATTTCCAGATTCATTCCATTATGATCAGATATTCTGCATGGTATTATCTCCACGACTTTATATTTACTAAGAATTGCCCTATGGCATAATATATGGTCTATCTTTGAGTAGGATCCATGTGCTGCTGAGAAGAACGTGTATCCACTTTTTGATGGTTGATATATTCTATATATGTCGGTGAAGTCTAGGTTACTGATTTTGCTGTTGAATTCTATAGTTTCTTTATTCAGTTTTTGTCTAGAGGATCTGTCTAATGGCTAGAGCGGTGTGTTGAAGTCACCCATAATTATGGTGTTGTAGTTTATTTGACTCTTGAACTTGAGGCGAGTTTGTTTTATGAGTGTTGCAGCTCAATTGTTTGGTGCATACAAATTGATAATGGTTATGCATTGTTGGTGCAAGGTTCCTTTTAACAGTATATAGTGTCCTTCTTTATCCCTTTTGATTAACGTAGGTTTGAAGTTGATTTTATTCGATATGAGTATGGCCACTCCTGCTTGCTTCCGAGGGTCATGTGAGTGGTATGATTTTTCCCAAACTTTTAATTTCAGCCTCTGTATGTCTTTACCTATCATATGAGTCTCCTGAAGGCAGCATATTGTTGGATTTTTTTTTTTTTTTGATCAAGGTTACTAGCTTATGTCTCTTGATTGGTGAGTTTAGGCCATTAACATTTAAGGTTACAATTGAAATATGATTTCTACTTCCAGTCATGTTTGTTTGTTTGTTTATTTATTTATTTATTTATTCATTTATTTATTTATTTTGGTTAGTTTTTACTTTTTGGTTATTTTCCTCTCCCTTTACTGAGATACCTCCTGCTGCTAGTTTCAGGCATTACTTTTCAAATCCTCTTCTTGTAGTATTTTGCTCAAAATGCTTTGCACTGCTGGTGTTCTGGCTGTGAATTCTTTTAGCTTTTGTTTATCGTGAAAGACTTAAATTTCATTGTCAAATCTGAAGCTTAATTTTGCTGGATACAGTATTCTTGGTTGGATTCCATTATTTTTGAGCGTTTGAAATACTTTGTTCCAGGATCTTCTTGCTTTCAAAGTTTGTGATGAAAAAAATCAGTCGTTAACTTAATTGGTTTACCCCTGAATGTAACCTGCCTACTTTCTCTCGTAGCTTTTAATATTCTCTCTTTGTTCTGTATGTCCTTGTTCTGGCTATCTTCATAAATATTTGTCTTGGAGTTGGTCTATTATGGTTTTGAATGCTTGGGGTCCTGTAGGCTTCCAGGATTTGGCAATCCATTCCATCTTTCATCTCTGGGAAATTTTCTAGAATTATTTCATTTAATATGTTGTCCATTCCTTTGGTTTGAATCTCTATGCCTTTTTCTATCCCGATGACTCTCAAATTTGTTTTTTTTTTATGACATCCCATATCTCTTGAATAGATTGCTCATTGGATTTAAGCATCTTTTCTGTGTTTACTCTATTCTTTTCAAGTTGATAAACTTTGTCTTCATTATCTGACGTTGTAACTTCTACTTGATCTAGTCTATTTGTAATACTCTTCGTTTGAGTTTTTAATTTGGTTTATACTTTCCTGCATTTCTAGGATTACTGTTTGATATTTCTTTTTAATGTCTCTATCTCCTGGTAAAGCTCATTCTTTGCCATTTGAATTTGTTTGTTTATTTGATTTTCAAAATATACTTTTATTGCTTGGACTTGCTGCCTCATGTCTTCTCTAATATTCCTTTCCATCTGAGTTAGGTATGCCTTGAGTTTTTTCCCTATCCCTATTTCTGATGCTTCACGGTCCTCCTTTAGAATTTAGTTGTCCTGCATTTTTTGCACACCTTTTTTTCCCTTGTTTTTTCATGATGTTCACGTTACTTTTCAGCTCAATTTGATTGCTGTGTTTCTGCTTTCTTCAATAGATTTGTTTTGGTTTTATATATCTCTGTTGTCTCTCTTTTGTGTTTGTAGACTATGCCTGCAAAAGTGGATTCCACTTGGAAGGAATTCCGACAGCTGAGCTCCAGTGATGTCACCTGTCTGCTATGGCGGGCCCCAGGCTCCTTGCCGGGGTGTTTGAATGGGGGGGTGGGACTGGACTGCCTCTGGTTGGTTTCACCTCCCGGTCGCTGGCGGGTGGGCGGTCTCCAGCCATCCAGTCGTGCAATCAGCGAATGGGCTGTCACCGGCGGGCGGGTGATCTCTAGCTGCCCAATTGCGCAGGCAGCCAGCGGGTGATTGGTTGCTGGTGGGCAGGCGTTCTCCAGCCTCCTAGTCACGCGTGTCTGTCCTCTGGTCCCCTGGTTTCCTCTGCGAGTCCTGATTTTCCCTGCGACACCAGATTTCCCCTGAGTGATGCCTCTTGGCAGCTCAAACTGTACTCTTTGCCTGCCGTTCCTTGGTTGTGGAGGGTGTCTATTGGGAACACTGGCACTCTATTGTTTTGATTTTTTCCGCTTGCCCCACCCATTGCGCTGGCTAGAAAAATTTTGTTTTCACCGGTGATGGGAGGGGAAGTTGAAGGTCAGGTGCCACTAGTTTTCCCCCCGTCTTTATGAAGGCTTTCTCTGGTAATCCCTCCCCCGGAAAGCCTAAGAGAGAATTTTTGCGAATTACCTGCTGTATGGGAGATAAGCTGAGTAATACACACCTGTTTTGTTGTTGCAATCTGTCGGAGAGTGGTGGTGGATACTTCAGCTCTCCAAGATGGTGGCCGTTGGTTTCCTCGGTGGAGTTTCGGTTGTGGGGGATAGAACTGTAACACTTTCTTCCCCATCTGAAATCCCGAACTCAGCCCCAGGCTCAGTGGTGGGTGAGCCAGCCGGATTCCACAGAATCCGCAGCAACGTTTCTCCCTGCATGCTGGTCGCTTCACGGTGGAGGCCCGCCGTCTGTAGCCACGGCATGGGCCGCACGGATCAGCCACCCCAGATCTTCGGTCGCATACTTGGCTCTTGTTTGAGACTCAATTACAGGACCTCGGTGGTGGAAATCATTCTTCTAGGTTCCAGGCACACCCATTTTTCTGTAAGATCCTAACAAGATACTTTTTCGTCATTCTAACTCTTTATTCACATGTGAAGTTGCGCAGTACAAAGGGTGTGATGCACTCTATTCATGGCCATCTTGCAATGTCAAAATATTAGGATTTCTATGCACCATTTACTGAAGATAGTTTTCAGTACTAGTAAACCAAAATGTTATTTCAGGTGGATGAATATTTCTGAGAATAATCTTTTGAAAAGTAGATTATAAATCCACATACATGAATATGAATGAAATTTGGGAGTGCATAATAAGACACATATATTTCATATTTTGAAAAATCTGGAGGATATATATATATATATATATATATATATATATATATATATATATATACAGACACACACAGAGAGACATTAAAAAGTAGCATTATATATGCCAATCGAAATTCATCATGAAATACATATCATCCACAGATTCAAAAATATTTATTTTACTGAACATGGATTTATGTATAATGCTATTTAAATAGGAGGATCACCCATAGGTTGAATTCTCAGTTCCAACAGCTTTTAGAAGGAGTGATATCTTCTCACAATTTCTATATGCCAAGTCAGCCACCTCACCAAAAATATACGTGTGATACCAGGTATGAATAAATATGTGCATATAAAACTACATGTGCTAAATAGGCTACAGAGAAAGGGAGACAGGAATTCACATATTTGTTAACTTTAAAAAAACATGGAGAATTCTTTCAACCAAATAATTGACTAGATTCATAACTCCTACCCTATATAATGCAAAAGGCAAGTCCAACTATACACGATGCCTCCTCTGAACTGCTTGTATTTCAATTCTGTTTGGGTTATTATTCTAGTCAGAGTTTAGTAGCATAGGGGTTAGTGTGAGGGATTCACTATTTTGACTGGAAAATTATAAAATGAATCCAATGTGTATACAAATATGTGCTACAAAAAATTGTTCCCACTGTCATCCAGAACAATGGCTTGACATTACCTAGTCCCCAAGTAAGACAAAATTAGAGGAGAAGAGTTAGAAAATCTGTGAATACATATTTGAAATAGAGTATGCTAAGGAGTTTCCAAAAGTAAGGGACAGGGTAAACACTCCACAAACTGGAGCTCTTCTGGCCTAAAGACTTCTTGTGGAACTGCCTCTGAGGTTGGGCACTTGAAACATATGTTGTTGTCAAGTGCTTTAGCTTCGTTTCTAGTGAGACCAATAAAGGTGGGTCTGCATCTATGTGATCTGGAGGACATGGTTTATTATTTTCCACTGAACATGAGCAGCAGTGCTGAATTTGCTGTTTGTAGCTAAACTGTGGCCCCTGGGGTCTAAGTGTCTCCCCGTGTGGACTGTGAAGCCATTTTGTGATCCTAAAGTTTTCATGGTGTTTCTTGCGGCTTCACTGGGAGTTTGGTATTTGCTTCACAAAATACAAAGAGGTCAACAGTGTGTCAAGGGACACAGTGCTGGAGGGAGTTCTGTCACGTGTGGTGGGTCAGTTTCTGCAGGACAATGCACCAACCATGCTTCTATCCCACATAGCTTTCCCCATTGACCATAGCAACTTAATTCTGAAACTTTCCCTGAAACTTCTCAATATTACAAGATGCCTTTACATAGAAGGGACTGCTTGCTGCATCATGTCAGTCACAAGACATTTGGAAGCTAATGGCAGATACACATGGCCCCACCACAAATGTTTTATCACACACCTGCCCACTACTGCTCTAGGCCAAGTACTCAGCAGGCTCCAATTTATTGGCATCTCTGTTCTACACCATTTTCATGAAACTCAGTCAATCAAGGCACTGTCTGGTATACTCATGATCAGCAACAGGACATCCAAAGGTTCTCCAGTGCCACCTGGTCATGGGAATTTCAAAAATTTCTTGGTATTTATCTAGCCATTTTTGAAAGATGAAGTTGGAGGCACTGTACGTTTCAAATCAATCCAGAACCATTAAATTTTGAGGAAGCTCATGTCAATGAAAGCTATGGAGAATTCTCACAGGCAAGGCTTCCCAAAGATTGGCTAAATGGTCACGTGAATCCAGGCCCATTGAGGTCTACAATGTGAGGTCCATGTGTGTTTTGACTCTCAACTATGGCTGCCAAGCCTTTCAGAATAAAATCATGTGATATCTTGGCTGTGATTCCCAGTGCTTTGTGGAAATACAACCTGGGCATACATCTCAGTTTCCAAGGACGACTCTCATGCGTGAACTCATAACATCCCAACACAATTCATGGCAATACATCTCTGAGGTCAGTTCCAGAACTCAGTCTCTTAGGGGAATCACACCAGAGTTCATGTCAAGATGGACCCAGTCATCTCTTCCAACCACCACACAAATGACCACAATTAAAACCAACACACTCCCACATGGCCCTCATGATCTTTCATATAAACACTCTTCATAACCTCTGGTTGAATGTTTCTATGAGGGGTGCAGACCAAGACAGTCTCCAAAATAATCTCCCTTGCCCCTAATGTGCCTAAAACAGGGTGGCTTGGACACCCTTCCTGTGAACCTGGTGTGATCACATAGGCCTGCTGTTAATACTTCTCTGCTTCTCCAATTTGAGGACTACTGACTGTGGGGTTTAGATTCTTTGTCTGAATTGGAGACATGAGGAAACCCAAGCTCCTACGGGCTAGCCTCTGCAGGGCTTTGAAGAAATTATTTGACCCAATGCATTCCTATTCTAACTTGATGTAGGTCTAGAACCTCACAAAGGAAGGGGAGAGACTTCATCCAGAATGACTGCTCTTTTGGCTATTTTGGTTTTGTATGCACACATGGGATCGTTCTTTAGATCCATCAGGTGCTGAGAATCTAAGCCTAAGCCTCACACAGGGCCAAAAGGCTGATTCAGACACATCCTTTCCAAAGGAATTAAGCAAAAAGCCTCAGGTGATGCCCATTCATTTCCATGTGAAAACAGTTTTTTTTTCAGGCTTCAAAAAGGGGTGGCCTGAGGCAAAGACCTTTCAGACATTCAGGGCAGCAGAACAATTGGTAATTAAAAGGCCCAAAGCAGGGTTTCTCCACTGAGACTCTCGTGATCACACTGATACCTGAGTTTTCTGAGATGCTCGCCATTCCCTTCAGCTATCCAGTACATGGCGATGTCACAGGGCTTGGAAGTGGTACATATATTGGACACAAAACCATGAGCCTATTCTGGAGAGTGGCCAGAATTCAGGAAGAAAGCAGAAACTTTGAAAGATAGCAAGTGTTGCCCATCGATAAGGCAAGCTGAAATCCATTCATAAATTGGGCAGGATGAATGCTGGGAAGCTTTCAACTAGACAGGACATATCAATTGCATTCTCTTTTCTAATGTCTACAACCATGGACACCGTGGGATACACAGACATAGAAACACTCGCCTTGTCAAACGACTTACTCGAAACAGTCTACACCAAACCAAACATACCGACTTTCCTACCTATTCTGAGAACATGAGACAAATCCACAAACTCACACCCACACCCACAAAGGCACCTCCTTCCCCGAAGTAGGTCTGTGACTATCCAGAGTTTCTCTAATTGTGGACCATATTTTATTCCCACAAAATGGCCTGTCCTGTCTCAGATCTGGTCTCTTTGGTCAACATTTTGAACTACTGAGGAGCCAGCGGTGATCCAATACCTGCTTTCTCAGTAAAGGTGACTTTTCAGAGCTTTCTGGCATTTGGCCATCCTCACATCAGTAGGTACCAAGAAATACTAAATCTGTCCTTGGTAAATCCAAGCAAGTGAGACCCCTGGGAGTGGGACTGGGACTGGATTTTGGTGACTGGCTTCCTGGATCCCAAGTTCAGAGAGTTCTGTCACCAAGGTTGTGAGGTGAGGTCACTTCCTTCAGAAAGTGAATAAGGTCACTGCCTTGGCAACCATGTTGTCCTAACAGTTGCTTCAAAGAGTCCCATGAAATGGAGGCTGCCCCTACTTCCTGTGACACTTTCACAACTTAGAATGGTATATCAACCATAGGCACCCAGGAAGAGCTCTCAACACAGGCCTGGTTGGGTCCTTCTTCTCTAAATTAAGAAGACAGAGGCTGATTCAGACACATTCCTTCATCCTGACCAAGTTTTTTACAATGAAAGATGACTTTTGCTCTCTCAGTTCCTACATAGCTGCCTACAACTTCTGCAGGGATCATTTTTGCATGGACCTTTGAGTTTCTCAGTAGTTGGAAGGAATCCTACATTTTTGTATTGTAAGACCATCTCTGTCCCTGCTCTTCTGTAAAGTTAGATTGAGGCAACAGTGTATGGTTAGGGTTAATAACAGGTTTGATTTGGGTTAGGAATCATTCAGCTGGATGAATAATGGTATTGATGACCTGCGATAATTACAAGAATATATAGGTAAAATATAAGTATGAAAACAGAAATCTATGTAAGATTTAAAACCCAGAAGTGTATTAGGACCTTGATTGTGATACTTAGCTTTGATTTATTTTCTGCACAGATGTCTCAGGTACATCGATATACAATTGCATTGGACCTCTTGTGCCTTGGATGATTGATTGTCAAAGATAACTTCCAGTCAAAAGTGATAGTCGGTAAGATTAAGAAGATAGTCGGTAGTTTAGAAAGGAGAGTGAGTATAGAATTTGCACCAAATGTTCTTTAGCTATAGCTTTTCGGGTATAGAGTAAATGTAAATGTCAGCACATGTGAAGAGTCAGCCACAATGATGAACTGGGAAAAATATGTAGGAAAATAGATATCAATAGATACATTAGGAAATCTGGCAAAGTATAGTCGTTAGTGAAAAGTTAGTAAAATAGGTAGTTGTCTCTTCATGTTTTTCTGTATACTTAACTTCCCTCCCTGCCCTCCCAAGGAAAGTATATAAGCCCTGTTTAAGCTGTTCTCAGGACTCTCTGCTCTATTGAAGTGAGCTCTGAGCCCCAGCATGCTGGCCACCAATAAACCCTTTGCTTTTGCATGAGACAGTTTCTTAGAGGTCTCTTCGCCTGACACTCATCCGACCTTTACATATGGAGGTTCCACCGAGTTCTGGCAGCAGCGGACGAGAGACCCCAACTGGCTCCTCAAGGGATTTGTAAGGCGCCTCTTTCTGGTGTCAGGTTTCAGGTTAGAGCTTGGCAAAATGGCTGTCAATGAAGAGTGTGAGCTCTCTCTCACGGTGGCTGACAGATGTGTCACAGAGCCACAGGCCACCACCCTGAGGGACACCCCAGAGGACTCTGAAAATCAAGGAACAATAGTCTCCTCAACTCAGTGATATTTTGTTTCAGATTCGGTATTGCCAGCCCATCAGGTATTGCCGGCTACTCAGTCCTCGTCTCAGTGTTGGACGTCCATTTCCTGTCTTTATTGTCTTGTCTTGTCTGTGTCATGTGTCATTGCTTTTACTGTTTGTGCATTTTTCATTATGGAAAAGAGCACTTCAATGCCTCTGTCCCTGACCCTTGATCACTGGACCAAATTCGGCTTAAGGGCTCAGAATATTTCTTTTTCAGTAAACCGCTGGACCTGGCAGACTCTCTGTGCCTCAGAGTGGCCCACCTTTGGATTCGAATGGCCCTTAGAAGGATTTTTCTACTTCTCACTAATTTAAAAAGTCAGAGATATTGTCTTTCAGGAAGGGCCACTTAGCCATCCAGATCAAAAGCCATATATCTTAACCTGGCATTACCTCTGCAAATCTCCTCCATGGGTGAAGCCTTTCTTTGCCCCTGCCCCCGCTCCTAATCCTTCCCCCACGATCTCTCAAACCCTCTGCTTCTCCTCCTCCTCCACCCTCTTTTCTGCCTAAGTCACAAGATTTAACTCTACTGCACTCTCATCCCTCTCCTTATCCCTTGCCCTGGTCTCCCAACCCCCAACACCCTCTAAGTGATTCCCCTGCTGCTGACTCAGCCTCTCCGCCATTGGAGGAAGCTAAGCCAGCCCAGCACCCTCCAGAAAACTCCCCCGCGGCACACACAGCCCCTCCTCCCCTGGAGGAACCTGGCCCGGCTAAAGGAACTCACCATCAATGAAAGATTGAAAACCCTGGAACTCCCGTGATGCTCCCCCTTCGTCCCTATGTTCCAATGATTGATGATCGCCATGGGGAAAAATTGCAAGCCTACCAGTATTGGCCTTTCTCCTCTTCAGACCTATATAACTGGAAAAATAACAATCCCCCCTTTTAAGAGGACCCCACTCGTGTCTCAGGTGTGGTTGATTCATAGATGTTTTCACACCAGCCTACTTGGAATGACTGCCAACAACACCTAGGGACTCTCTTCATGACAGAGGAACAAAAGAGAATCCTCTTGAAAGCTAGAAAAAAATATCCTCGGACCAGATGGTTGACTGACACCACTTCCCAACATATTCAACCCGGCTTTCCCTAGAATCGACAAAACTGGGACCCCAACACCTTTGAAGGTAGGGAGCATCTGTCCACTTATCTCCGGGCTCTAATAGCGGGTATCTTAGTGGCTGCTAGGCGACCAACTAATTTGGCCAAGGTAATAGAGTTTATTCAAGGGCCTGATGTATCTCCCTCTATGTTTCTAGAGAGAATTATGGAGGCATATAGGAGATATACTCCTTTTGATACTCAGGCAGAGGCTCAAAAGGCATCTGTCATGATGGCCTTTATTGGGCAAGCTGCCATGGATATTTAAAGAAAGTTACAACACTTAGATGGATTACAAGATATGACTTTGAGAGATTTAGTCAGAGAAGCCAAAAACGTATACTATACGAGAGAAACTGAGGAAGATAAGGAAGCAAAGGGTGGATAAAAGAAACAAAAGACAGACTAAGGAATTGACTCAGGTCCTGGTCACAACAACAAATAGGCCAGAAATAAGAAACATGGAGACAAGAAGGGATACCTGGGCCCAAACTAGAGGCCACCCCTGGCCTCAGATCAATGTGCCTATTGTAAAGAAAAAGGACACTGGGCCAAAGAGAGCCCTAGAAAGAGACAGCCACGCCAGCCAGCCATCCTGACTCTGCAAGATGACTAAGAAAGTTGGGGATCAGATCCCCTCCCCGAGCTCAGGTTAACTTTTGAAGTGGAGGGCACCCCAGTAAACATTGAAGTGGATACAGGGGCAATATACTCAGCCATTAAGGCTCCATTTTGCCCTCTATCAAATAAAAGGTCTCTAATTCAAGGGGCTAATTGCAGTAAATATCGGGCTTGGACAACTAAGAGGACCTGGGACCAGGGGAAAGGAAAAATCCATCACTCCTTCCAAGTAATCCCAGAATGCCCGGCCCCATTGATGGGCAGAGTTCTGCTCACCAAGCTCCGGGCCAAAATAACTTTTAACCCTGAAGGCTCCCAAGTGGAATATATATATATACACAAAACACAAACACAGACAATGAAAAGTAGCAATATATATGCCAATCGAAATTCTTCATGAAATATATATCATCCACTGATGCAAAAATATTAATTTTACTTAGCATGGATTTATGTATAATGTTTTTTTTTTACTAGGAGGCTCCCCCATAGGTTGAATTTTCAGTTCCAACAGCGTTTAGGAGAAGTGATCTCTTCTCACAATTTGAATCTGCTAAGTCAGCCACCTCACAAGAATATACGTGTGATACCACGTAGGATTCTATATGTGCATATAAAATACATGTGGCAAGTAGGCTACAGAGAAAGGGAGACAGGTATTCACATATTTTTTAACTTTAAAAACACATGGAGAACTATTTCATTTAAAAATTAGCTAGATTTATAACACCTACCCTAGATCATGCAAAAGGCAACTCCAACTATACACCATGCCTCCTCTGAACTGCTTGTATTTCTATTCTATTAGGGTTATTTTTCTCCATCATATTAGGATTAGTAGTCATATTCTAGTAGGGTATGGGTTAGTGCCAGGTGTCCCGGCCGGCAGGACACATCAACGTGGGCATCGAACATAGTTGGGAAGGAATGAAGGGACAAAAGACAGGACAGATGACACCCAGACAGGAGTTCTGATCAAGCTGCAAACTTTTATTGTTCTCACAGGGTGTTTATATGCTGCTGATGGGAAAGCTCTCTTATCGGCAGTTGCTGGATGTCTTCACAGGGTTAGATAACCTCAGGATATTTCAGGAAGACAGATGGCGACAGGATGTCTCAGGGAGATAGATGGTTGTGGGATATCTCCCAGGCAGGATGTCTCCCAGGGGGCTGTTTCTTGTAAGTGTCAGGCTATTTTTTGAAGGAGAACTTCCTTTTAGCCCCTGACATCTCCCCCTTTCTTATATAAAATATTTGACCTACCTTACCGGCCATGTTTTTAGGGGGGGGGTTAGAGGCTCTGTTTCTCTAGAAGGCCTTAGAATATCTCCTGATCCGAGCGAGCATCTTTACTAGCAGATTTCGTGGTGGCCTTGGCATGTTTTTGGAGGAGATGGCCTTGAAGCGGAAGCATGCCAACCGCCATGCACCAGAGCATGTCACTCACAGGTCTTGTGTTTGGGGATCCGCGGATCCATCCTTTTGCAATCCTTCCTGCACCCTCCGATATTGTGGCCTAACGTCCTCACTCCATGGGTGCGTCTTCCCCCAAGCCGAAGGGCCCATGTAGACGAACCCTTATGGCAAGGGCAGAAGATGGTTTGTCAGAGCTGTTACTTATAGTTTTATGTAAGAAAGAGAGATTTGTGGGGATGTAAACTTAAGAAATAAGCCTGTCAGAAGGGTAGAACATCCTTTTAAAAGTTGACAGCGTGGTCTTCCATCTCCAGATGATGATAGTGGATTTGTAGGGGCTTAGAGGCCATAATATTAATGTGTTCTTTAATAAATTGTACCACACTGTTTATAATGCAGGGTCCTATGGTCACCATTAAACGTAAACCCAACAAAGGGCCTAATAGGGGAAGAAGGTAGGGTAGAAATCCATTAAGCTTTGTCCAGAGGGGATTTTCAAATAGTTCCCTTCATCTCTTTTCTAGATCTTCTTGAAGCTGCTTAAATTTAGTGCATACTATGACTGATTTATTGGCATAAAAGCAGCATCGTTCCCCTAAGGCCAATCAAATATCTCCCTGGTTAGCAGTCAGCAAATCTAAGCCTCGTCTGTTTTGAAGGAACACTTTTGCCAGGAAGTCTATTTGGTCCTACAAATCTTTAATGGTTTCTGATAGAGTTTGTACATCATTTTAAGTTGTTGAGACAGGCGATGGTAAGGGTGTATTGCCGTGCCTAAGCCAGTGTACCTGTGCCCACAGCAGCTGTTATTCCAAGGCTGGCAATAAGTGATAAGGCCTGTATCGCCCGCCTCTGTCTTTTGACTAAGGTGTCTAGGCTAGAGGTTCGTCTCCTGGGACAATAGTTATATCAGGGAGTAATAAGGCAAGAACACAGCCACTGTTCCAATTCGCTGGAAGCCTGGGGAAGGCCACATTTCCTCCACACATAACAACTGTGCCATTGGGGGGACAAAGAGATGGGATGGGTGAGGAATAATTTTGTTCTGTTGAGCAATTTCCAAAGGAAGCAATTCCAAAATCCATATCATAGGTATTATTCTGCATCACGCCTAAAAGACATAATGTAAAAGTGCCTATAGGCTATACTTTAAAGGGAAATCCGGGTTGGCATGTATTATCATTGTCCATAGTAGAATTAATAGGAACTGCCATAGGCATGCTTGCCCCTGTTGTCATGCAGAGCCAGCAATTACCAGCAAGGGTGGGGTTGGAATTATTAAGGAAGGAGAAGGTAGTTTGCAAAATATCTAATGTATTGGTATCTAAACCTGGGAACTGGGATTTCGGCTACATTAAGGGATGATATGTGAGCTCAGGGATTTGGGGTTTCAAAAGTTTGATTATCTGAGGATGCTTGACTGCATCAGTGGGTCCTCTACCATCAGAGACCCCTGTAGGGTCCTTAATGGGCCAGTAGGAAGTTTTTCCGACAGTGCCTTGGCACCCAGCTGACTGTAGCTTGGTGTATTTGCCTTCTCCTCCCTGGTCAAAGAGAACGGGGGTATAATGAATAGTGGTCCACCCTGCTTCATGAGTTTTAGTTAGGGAGGCTTCAAAAAATTATTCTCCCTGCTTGTTAACACAAATTGAGGCCGACACAAAACAAGAGACATGCATCGCCTGGGTATGCGTACGGGTTGCAGAACAATTTTGGAGAGCTTTACTTGTACTAGGGGGAATAATCTTTGGCTTGTTAACACATACCCATTTAGGCTGATGAACTCCTCTGAATTTATGGTCAACCTCGGAACGGAGGTAAGCCACCTTAGTCATGCAGTCAGCAGTCTGGTTCCAACTAGTGGGAGCCTGAGTCCAAGATCCTCCCTTGCCTTCACGGGGGGAGGGGGGGGAAGGTACTCCATGATGTTGGAAGGTGGAGGGCCCAGGCCTCCGTGCACAAACCTGTTCAGCAGAAGTGCCTTAAGCAGGATCCTCACACAGATTGTTGGATGGATCCGAAAAAGGGGAAAATTTGTACTCAGGGAGAGGGCCTCCGTCCCCGTTTTGAGGTAAGTCATTAACCTGTTTAACCAGGCATTCTGGTAACCATCTTGGGGCTGCTAGCTCTTGGTCCAAAACACAAGCTGAGCCACATTCCCAGATGAGGACAGGATGTGGGCATTTCTATTTATTTGTAAGGGGATTTCGCCACATAACAGGTGGCTGATCAGAATTGGAAAAGGGATGCCAGTGTGTGTCTGCAGCCGAAAGGCCTTCACTGTCTAGGGTAAGAAAAGAAAGGGCAAATAATGCATGGTTAAGGCAATGCCTGTGAGTGGTAAATACAAGGGCGGAAGCCTTAAGGCGGGATAGCCAAGTCTTTAAGGTAAGGTGGAACATTCCACAATGCCTTCGCCCTGAGGTTTGTATTGAATTCCAGTAGGATGACAAAATTGCAAGGTAGCACAAAACTGTTTAAACTTGGCACTGGTATATGGAGGACAATTATCTGTTTTAATATGTATTGGTTTACCCATTATGGAAAAGGCTGAAACAAGATGAGAAAGGACATCTTTGGTAGCCTCTCCAGAATGTGGTGATGCAAAAATAAAGCTGCTGAAGTTATCGATAGAAACGTGTATATATTTGTTTTTTCCAAATTCAGGAAAATGAGTAACATCCATTTGCCAAACCTGATTTGGCAGTAATCCTCGGGGGTTAACTCCCAAGTGTTGAATGGGGAGGGAGAGAGCGCAAGCAGGGCATTCTTTTACTATTTCTCGTTTCTGTTGCCTGGTAATTTTACAAAGTAATCGAAGGCTCTGGGAATTTAGTTGGTGAAGATTGTTTAGCTCCGTGGCCTATTGAATGGAGCCACCAAAAATTTGAAAGATGGTAGGAGTTGCTGCATCAGCTTGAGCATTACCTGTGTTAGAGGGTCGGAAAGATCAGAGTGTGCCCTGATGTGTCCTAAGAAAAATGGGTGTTGTCTGGCCTGAATTAGCTGCTGAAGCTGGTGAAACAGAAAGGCCGCATTGGAAGAAGCTTTAATGGCGGGTGAAATCTCCAGCAGGGGCACAGAATGAGCAATGTAGGCACTGTCTGTATGAATATTAACAGGATTATCACAAAATGTTATAAAAACTTGTGTTATGGCAAACAATTTCACAAACTGTGCTGAATGATAGACAGTATCAAAGGTTGTAGGCTGGTTATTGACAACAAAGACCGCACAGCCATTACTGGAACCGTCTGTAAAGACAGTAAGGGCTTGGAACTGGGAGCCTTTTGAGTAATTTTGGGAAAAATAAATGGATGTATCTGGACAAAATGTAAAAGGGTGTCATTGGGGACGTGGTTATCAATTGTTCCCAAATGGCCTGATTGGGCAATACCCCATTCATCCCCTCTCTGTAGTAAAAATTGGGTTTGGTCATTAGTATATGGAATTAAAATATTATCAGGGTCTTTGCCAAAATGTTGTCGAGAAAGCAAACGACCTTTAATAATAATAGAAGCTACCTGAGCAAGATAAACGGTAATAAACTTGGAGGATGTGGTGGATAAATGGACCCAAAGCAAGGGGAAGCCTTTATTTTTAAAATATGGATATCACTGCCAAAATTTTCCTGAGGGTATATGAGGAGTGTGTAAAAGAACCAGAACCAGAGGAAGGTTATAAGAAATTTGTGTAACAAACTGTTTGGCAATGGCCTCTGTGACTTGGTTTAATGCCTGTCATGCCTCGGGAGTAAGCTTTTGAGGAGAGGAAGGGTAGGAATCACCTCTCAAAATATCATTAAGGGGCAAAAGTACACAAGTGGATAATTATAAATATGTTCTTAGCCATTGAATATCTCCCAGTAATTTTTGAGAATCATTAAGGGTGTGAAGATGGTTCACACCCAGTTGTATTTTATGAATTTGGATCTGATTATCTTGAAGTTTAAGGCCCAAATAGGTATAAGGGTCCTGTGTTTAAACCTTATCAGGAGCTATCCGTAGTCTCAAGGTAGTGAGGGTTTTCTAAAGGTCCAAGTAACAATTATTAAGGTCATGGTAATTAGGTGCAGCAATTAAAAATTCATCCATATTATGTAAAACATAAAATTGTGGTCATCACTCTCTCACAGGGTCTACTGCTTGAACAACTTATATTTAGCAAAGACTAGGGCTGTTGGCCATACCTTGGGGAAGAACCTTCCATTGAAATCTCTGCATAGGGCCGTGGAAATTAATGCAAGGGAGACTAAAGGCAAAATAGGGTCTATCCTCAGGATGTAAAGGAATGGTAAAAAAGCAAACTTTTAAGTCAATAACCATTTTACAATAGTTTTGGGAATAGCCATTGGTGTGGGAATTCGAGACAGTAGTGCTCCCATCAGGCACATAACTTTATTACTGGCACACAAATATTGTAAAAGATGCCGCTTGTCTGATTTTTTCTTGATAACAAAAATAGGAGTAATCCATGGTGAGGTTGAGGGCTCTACATGGCCGGCTGCCAGCTGTTCCTGCACTAACATGGAGGCAGCCTCCAATTTTTTTGGGGGGTAAGGGGCCACTGATCCACCCACACAAGAGTCTGAGTCTCCCAAATAATTTTATCTGCATGGGGTACAGGAGGGTCAGGAACCGACACTAAAAATCAGAATACCCAAGTCCATATGTATTTGTTTTTTTATGGGTTTTATAGTCCCCACCAGTCCTTGTCTCAGTCTCACAAGGCCTGTACCAGGGACAAAATTTATACGAAGCATTTGATGAGTCATCATGGAATTGGGACTGGCAAGAATGACTTCCATTTGACTCAAAATATCTCGGCCCCATAGGTTAACAGGGAGGTCAGGAACAATGAAAGGAGTGACAGTCACCTTATTACCCTCTTTATCATTAAAGCTAAGAGCCCTAGAACTGACATGGGGATTTTTTGACTCTTAACCCTTTTAGGTCATTCAAGGATGGGGTGATGGGCCAACCTGATGGCCAGTATTTGTGAGAAATAATTGTGGCATCAGCTCCAGTATCTAGAATTCCTTGGAATTCCTTTTTTTCAATAAGTAAGGTAAGGGTGGGTCTATTGTGAGAAATGGGCTGAACCCAATATACATCAGAGGAGCCGAGGGAGGCTGTCCCCCATTTTATGTTTGGGCGGTGGAAGTGCCTCCTGAATCCAAGGGAAGGAATATTAATTGTGCAAGTCTTGTTCCTGCTGGGATGGCCGCAACTCCATTAATAGCTGTTGCTAGTATTTTTATTTCTCCAGTGAAATCATTATCATTAATGCCAGGGAAGACCTGAACACCATTTAAGGTAGCAGAGACTCTTCCAAGAATAAGGGCACTCGTATGAGATGAAGGGGGACCCATAATTCTAGTGGGTATTATCTGGTGCCCTTGCATTGAGTCTAATATTGTATTGGTGGTGGCACAGAGGTCCAATCCTGCGCTGCCTGGGGTGGCTAGTTGGAGGGAGGCAATTGTGGGGAAGAATTTTGTGGTAGGTTTGGAGTTTAGTAGGGAATAAACCTTATTGCCCCTGGTTTTGTCCTGGGGGAGGTCGTGGCCAGGGGCTGGCCCCGCAGGGTTTTCCTGAGAAGCAGGAAGAAATAGGCTGTCTGAGGCCATTTGTCTTAGATCTACACTTACTGGCCCAGTGATGACATTTACCACATCTAGAACAAAGGGTAGCTGGGGGCGGTTTAGCCCCAGTTTGAGGAGACGATATTCCTACGCTTTGTTTGTCTTTCAGACACTTGCGTGCAAAATGGCCAGGTTGTTTACAAGTAAAGCAAGTACATGAGCCAGGATTGTGAAAGGCCTTGATAAAGGGGGCATGTAGGGCGAGACCCATGGCATGGGCTGCACCCACCCCTGCACAGAGTCTAATAAAGTCCGAAAGTTTCCCTTTTTCCTTATGTGGTCGAAGAACATCCTGACATGCCAGGTTGGCGTTTTCAAAGGCAAGATGTTTTACAAAAGTTCTTTTGCTTTCGCTTGGTCCAAGCAAGCATTCTGCAGCTAGGTTAAGCCGGGGAACAAGGTTTCTATAAGGGTCGTTGGGTCCTTGTCAAATTTTTGCCAAAGAAGTGGTAGCCGAGCCAGTTTGAGGGAGGCATCTCCAAGCATGTAAGCAAGCCATCTGAATCTGCGCCAAAATTCCAGCAGGGAAACGTGCCTATTTAGTTTTAGTGTCAAATGGCGCATAGCCCACTAGCTTAACATAAGTTCAGGATTTAGAGGAGGCCTTAGTTAATTTTTTTTGAGCAGTTTCCTGACAGTGCTCCTCGAAATCTGCATTCCATAACAGGAAATCTCCGGCACTGAGGGTAGCTCGGTCTAAAAATTTCCAATCATTGGGAGTAAGCCATTGTGCGCTGTGGCTTTCTAATAAAGTCAACTTGTACGGCACAGTGGGGCCATTGTGAGCACAAGTCTTTTTATGTTTTTCAAGAAAACGCAGGCTTAATTTTTTTGTAGACACTCTGGGTTCCTTCCTGCCTAGGGGTGAACTCCTCATCCTCTGAGTCCTGATCTCATTGATCCATTTCCCCCACTTCCTCCTCTTGATCCTCGTCTAAGTCTTTGACCTCAGCCTGGGCAGGCTTATCTATCTGACTGCGGGTGACTGGGAAGGCGAGAACAGGCTGATGGAGTGGCTTAGCCTTTGTATTAGACCGCCGTGGGCCAGTTTGCATTGACTCCGTGCCTAAGGCTAATGAACAGAGCTCAGAGTCTAGGGATCTTAATTCTTTTAAAAGTTTGATCTGTTCCCGTCTATGTTGGAGAGACTCTCACAAGGGAGCCAGGCTAGGCAAGGGAAGTGTGGAAAAATATCTGGGTTGCATTTTGCTCCTGAAAGGCTGGAGCACAAAAGGCAGGAGGGATATAGGAGGTAGGTAGATGTGTAAGTCCTATAGGCTGTGGCAGGGTCCTGAGAGGTGGCGCATCTTCTGAATTGTAGCTTGCTGCTTCCTTCTCCAAGGTAGCCTCCGTCCCAGGGGTCAATGTGTCTCTGGGATTTAAAACTCGATAAAGGTGTTTGGTAACCATTGGAGCCTTATTCATTAGGGTGGTATTTTGAGGGGGACTAGGAAGGTTCCCAGGGTCCTGGGGAGACTGAGAAGGGTCAATGTCTATACTAACTGATGGGCATGCCGTGGGGAGACGAGAGGTGTTTTGCATAGTCTCTTCTCCAATCCTGACAAGTTGTAAGGTACCATTGTCAAAGGGTGAACTTTTAAGAATTTCATTAATTAAGTTCCAGTAAGAAAAGGTGGGAACTGTCACTTTTTCTGGGCCAAAGGTTTCATAATAATCTTTTAAACAGTCTCTTACTCTAAGCCATCTTTTGCCATCAATTGTCACTTCAATGTGAAACCATGTACACAATTCTCCTATGTATTAGAAGAAAAATTTTAAGTCCTTTTTCTTAACACGCACCCCTCATGTCTTGAAGGACTCCTTGAGGCCTGACAAAAACAAATCATGTGACGAAACTGCTTGTCCCATGGTGGGTCACTCACCGTGCGTCATCCCCACTCTCCTCCTGGATCTGTCTCTTTGTGGTGTCTGCTGAGGCAATCGCGAGCTCCACTTGATGAAGTCTTCCAGGAGGACGGGGTTCCCAATCAGTCAAAGGCTCGAGCCCCAGTCAGTGGGTGCCAGTAGTCACGGCTGGAAAGACACATCAACAGGGGCAGCGAACCTAGATGCGGAGGAATGAAGGGACAGGAGTGAAGGGACAGCAAGACAGGAGTTCTGATCAAGCTGCAAACTTTTATTTTTCACACAGGGGCATTTATATGCTGGAGATGGGAAAGCTCTCTTATCCAAAGTTCCTGGATGTCTTCACAAGGTGAGATAAACTCAGGATGTTTCAGGAATACAGATGGCAACAGGATGTCTCAGAGACACAGTTGGCTACAGGATGTCTCCCAGACAGGATGTCTCCATGGGGGCTGTTTCTTGTAAGTGTCAGGCTATTCTTTGAAGGTGAATTCCTTCTATGCCTGACAGTCAGGGATTCAGTATTTCAAATGGAAAATTGGAAAAAGAATCCAATGTGTATTCGGAACAATGCCTTGACATTACCTTCATCCCATGTAAGACACAATTAGAGGAGAAGAGTTAGAAAATCTGTGAATACACATCTGGAATGGAAAATGCTCAGGAGTTCACAACCTTGGATGTGGTATAGGAGTTTCCAAAAGTCAGAGACAGGGTAAAAACACCACAAACATGGAGCTCTGCCGGCCTAAAGATTTCTTGAGAAACTTCATCTGAGGTTGTTTTTAGGAGCTTTAGTTTCCTTTATAGTGAGACGATCAAAGCTGGGTCAGCATCTATGTGACCTAGAGGACATTGTTTCTTATTTTCCAATGAACATGAGGCAGCAGTGCTGAATTCTCTCTTTGTAGGGAAACTGTGGCCACTGGTGGCTAAGTGTCTCCCAGGGTGGAATGTGAAGCCATTGGTCATCCTCCAATTTTTGTGGTGTTTCTTGCAGCTGCACTGGGAGTTTGATATTTGCTTCACAAAATACAAGAAGTTCAACTGGGACACAGTGATGGAGGGAGTTCTGTCACGTGTGGTGGGTAAGGGTCTGCAGGAGAATGCACCAACAAGGCTTCTATCCCACATAGCTTGCCCTCTTGACCATAGCAATCTGATTGTAAACATTGCCCTGAATCCTCTCCATATAACAAGATGCCTTTACATACAAGGATCTGGGGCTTGTACCATGTCAGTCACAAACCATTTGGAAGCGAAGGGCAGATGCAGATGACCCGACCACAGATGTTTTAACACACACCAGCACACCACTGCTCTAGGCCGACTACTCAGCAGGCTCCAAATTACTGGCATCTCCGTTCTACACCATTTTCATGAAACCCAGTCAATCAAGGCACTGTCTGGTACACTGATGGTCATCAATAGGACATCCATAGGTTCTCCAGGTCCACCCGGTCATGGGAATGTCAAAAATTTAAAGGTATTTATCTAGCCATTTTTCAAGGGTGAAGTTGGAGGCACTGTGGGTTTCAATTCATTCAGGAATGATTAAATGGAGAGGAAGCTCATTTCAATGAAAGCTCTGGAGAACTATCACACGCAAGGCTTCCCAAAGACAGGCCAAAAGGTCCCATGAAGCCAGACCTATTGAGGTCTACAATTTGAGGTCCATATGTGTTTTGAATTGCAACTATGGCTGCCAAGTCTTTAAGAATAAAATCATGTGATATCCTTCCCAAGATTCCCAGTGCTCTGTGGAAAGCCAACCTGGGCATAGATCCCAGTTTCCAAGGGCGACTCTCATGCATGGCCTCCTAAAATCCCAACACAATACAAGGCAATACTTCTTTGAGGTAAGTTCCAGAACTCAGTCTCTAAGGAGAATCACACCAGTGTTCAAGCCCAGGTGGACCCAGTCATCTATTCCAAGCGCCACACAAATGACCGCAATTAAAATCAAGACACTCCCACATGGCCCTCATTTTCTTCCATATAGACACTCATCATAACCTCTGGCTGGAGGTTTTCATGAGGGGCACAGCCTAAGACAGTGTCCAAAATAAGCTCCCTTGCATCCATTTGCCTAAAGTCAGTGTGGCCGGGACATCCTTCCTGTGAACCAGGAGTGTTCAAAGAGGCCTGCCGTTAATATTGCTCTTATTCTCAATTTTGAGGCCTACTGACTGTGGTGTTTAGATTCTTTATGTTAATTGGAGTCATGAGAAAACCCAAGAACCTATGGTCTAGTGTCTGCAGGGCTTTGAAGAACTCATTTGACCCAAAGGATCCATATTCTCAATGATGGAAGTCAGAAACCTTACAGAGGAAGGCGAGAAACTTCATCCAAAATGACTGCTCTTTTGGCTTTTTGATTTGCATGCACACATGGGATTTTTCTTTAGATCCATCAGGTGCTGAGAATCTAAGCCACAGCCTCACACAGGGCCAAGAGGCTGATTCAGACACATCCCTTTCCAAAGCAATTAAGAAAGAGCCACAGGTAATGTTTATACATTTCCATTTGAAAACTGTTTTCTTCAGTCTTCAAAAAGGCATAGCCTGAGGCAAAGACCTTCCTGACATTCAGGGCAACAGAAGGATATGTAAGCAAAAGGCCCAAAGCGGGGTTTTTCCATTGAGACTTTCCTGGTCACACTGATATCTGAGTTTTCTGAGATGCTCATCATTTCCTTCAGCTCTCTAGTACATGGCCGTATCACAGAGCGTGGAGGTGGTTCATATCTTGGACACAATACCATGAGCGTATTCTGGAGGTTGCCCATAATTCAGGTAGAGAACAGGAACTTAAGAAGATATTAGGTGTTGCCCATCCATTAGGCAAGCCGCAGACCATTCATAAATTGGGCAGAATGAATGCTGGGAAGATTTCTACTAGAAAGGACACATGTATTTATGCATTCTCTTTTCTATTGTCTACAACCATGGACACAGTGGGATACACAGATATAGAAAGACTAGCCTTGTCAAACGACTTACTAGAATCAGTTCACACCAAACCAAACAAACCGACTTTCTTACCTATTCTCAGAACATGAGACAAAACCACAAACCAATACCCACACCCACACCCACACAGACCCCCAAGTACCTCTGTGACAATACGGAGTGTCGTTTGATGGTGGGCCATAAGAAATTCCCTCATCATGGGCTGTCCTGTCTCAGATCTAGTCTCTGTGGCCAACTTTGTGAATCTGTAAGGAGCCAGTGGTGAGCCACTATCTGCTTTCTCAGGAAAGGCCCCTCTTCAGACCTTCCTGGCATTTGGCCATCCTCACATAAGTAGGTACCAAGAAAGACTGACTCTGTCTTTGGTAAATCCGAAAAATTTTGACCACTGGGACTGTGACTGGGACTGGCTCTGGATGCCTGGCTTTCTGGATCCCAAGTTCAGAGAATTCCATCACCAAGGAAGTGAGGTGAGGTCACTTCCTTCAGGAACTGAATGAGGTCCATACCTTGGCAACCACTTTGTCCTAACAGTTGCTTCCAAGGGTCCCATGAGATGGAGGCTGCACCTACTTACTCTGACATTTTCACAAGTTAGAATGGTATAAAACCATAGGCACCCAGGAACAGCTCTCCACACAGGCCTGGTTTGCTGCATCTTCTTTACATTAAGAAGAGAGAGGCTGATTCTGACACAACCCTTCATCCTGACCAGGTTGTTTGCAATGAAAGATGACTTTTGCTCTCTGAGGTCCTTAATAGCTTCCTACATCTTCTCCAGGGATCATCTTTAATGACCTTTGAGGTTCTCAGCAGGTGAAAGATCCCTTAATTTCTGTCTTGTAAGACCAACTCTGTCCCTGCTCTTCTGTAAAGTTAGATTGAGGGAAGAGTGTATGGTTAGGGTTAATAACATGTTCAATCTGTGTTAGGAACTATTCTGCTGGATGAATAATGTTATTGGGAACCTACGATATTTATAAGAATATGTAGGTGAAATATATGTATGAAAACAGAAATCTAAGATTTGAAACCCTGAAGGGCATTGGGCCCTTCATTGGTATACTTAGTGTTGACTTACTTTCTGCACAGATGTCTCAGATAAATAAATATACAATGGCATAGGACCTTGTACATTGGATGATTGAATGTGGAAGAGAACATCCAGTCAAAAAGGGATAGTAGGTAAGATTAGGAAGATAGTTGGTAGGTTTTGGAAGGAGAGTGAGTATAGGATTTGGAAAAAAAAAACTTCTTTAGCAATAGGGTTTCTGTTAGAGGGTGAAGGTAAATGTCAGCACATATGAAGATTCAGTCACAATGATGAACTTTGGAAAATATGTAGGAAATCAGATAATAATAGAGACATTACAAAATCAGGGAAAGTACAAAGTGAGTGATAGGATTAGACATTTTGAACAGGGTTGAGTTTGAATATATAATCTTAGGAAGAAACAAATATGTAGTCACCAATAGGATTGACATTTGAGAGCATTAGGCAATGTGGACATGGATGTTTTTAGTAATCCCTGTTCACTTTCCTTTTAGGCTTTGGTACAATCATAAGTGTAACCTTTGCATTTTGTGTCCAGAATATTACTGTGATAAAATGTATATGTAGATGGCGTGACATTAGTATTTCTTCCAGCATTTCTGGGAGCAATGTTTTGAAGTCCTATAAATTAGTATTGGTGGTACAAAGAGGTGTACACTGTGTCTATGAATATAGAGATAGTGCATGAATAGACCACATTGTGAATCAATAATATAACTGGTCCCACTTTAAATAATAGATTGAATTCATATCTGAAAATATATAAGAAATCTTATATCGATATACCATCATTCATTCCAACCAGCAATACATCTAATGGTAATATTAGGGTTATGGTTTATCACGAAGTGTCTTTGAGTTTTGCTTCAAAAGTGATCATGGAAATCGAAAATAATGTGTTTGGAAAGAAGTCTCATGAAAAGACCCATCAAAAACATGGAGGAATACATGTGTTCTGTAGAATAAAGTGATTGAATGTGAACAAAATGCCTATAAATTTGCAAATTTTTGGATGAAATATATTTGCTATGATGAGCATAAACTGAAGAAATAGTAATGTACCAGTGTTGAATAAAATAAATGTCAAAATGCACAACATGTCCCATAGGAATCTACTTGTATTGATGTTAAACTGGTTCAGTTACTGTGGAAATATTAGGATTTGTATGCACCTTTCACTGAAGATAGTTTTCAGTACTAGGAAACAAATATGTATTTCAGGTGAATGAATAATTTTGAGAATACTCTTGTGAAAATTTGATTATAAATACACATACTTGAATATGAATGAGTTTAGGGAGTGTATAACAAGACATATATTTCATATTTTGAAAAATCTGGAGAGTGTGTATATATATATATATATATACATACACAAACACACAGACATTAAAAATAGCATAATATATTCCAATTGAAATTCACCATGAAATATATGTCATCTACAGATCCAAATGTATTTATTTTATTGAATATGGATTTATGTATAATGTTCTTAAACAAGGAAGCTCACTCATAGATTGAATTTTCAGTTCCAACAGCTTTTAGGAGGAGTGATCTCTTACAATTTGTATCTGCCAAGTCAGTCACCTCACAAGAATGTACGTGTGGTATCAGGTAAGATTCTATAATTGCATGTAAAAATACATGTGCTGAATAGGATACAGAGAAAGGGATGCCTTGACATTACAATCACGGAGACTAAGGCACAATTAGAGGAGAAGAGTTAGAAAATCTGTGAATAAATATCTGGAATGGAATATGCTCAGGAGTTCACAACCTTGAAGACGGAAGAGGAGATTTCAAAAGTAAGGGACAGGGAAAACAGTCCACAAACATGGAGCTCTGGTTCCCTAAATCCTTCTTGAGAAACTCACTCTGAGTTTGGGCACTTGAAATATATGTTGTTGTCGGGAGATTTAGCTTCCATTGTAGTGAGACAATCAAAGCTGTGTCTGCATCTATGTTACCTCGAGGACATGGTTTCTTATTTTCCACTGAATATGTGGCAGCAGTGCTGAATTTTCTTTAGTAGGTAAACTGTGGCAACTGGGGGATAAGTGTATTCACATGTGGACTGTGAGGCCATTTGGTCATCCTCCACTTTTCGTCGTGTTTCTTGCTGCTGCACTGGGATTTTGGTATTTGCTTCATGATATACAAATAATTCAACTGTTACCCGGTGCGTGAGTGAGTTCTGTCACTTTTGGTAGGTCAGGGTCTGCAGGAGAATGCACCAACCAGGCTTATAACCCACATGACTTGCCCCCTTGACCATAGCAATCTGATTCTAAACATTGCCCTGAATCCTGTCCATATAACAAGATGCCTTTACATACAAGGGTCTGCTGGCTGCACCATGTCAGTCACAAGTCATTTGGAAGCCAATGGAAGATCCACATGGCCCCACCACAGTTGTTTTATTGCACACCTGCCCAGCACTGCTGTAGGCCCACCTCTCAGCAGGCTCCAACTTCCTGGTATCTCTGTTCTGAACCATTTTTATGAAAACCAGTCAATCAAAGCACTGTCTTGTAATCTCATGATCAGCCACAGGATATCCAAAGATTCTCCAGTGCCACCTGGTCATGGGAAGTTTAAAAATTTCTTGGTATTTATCTACCCATTTTTCAAGGTTGAAGTTGGAGGCACTGTGTGTTTCATTTCATTCTGGAACTATTAAATGGTTAGGAAGCTCATTTCAATGAAATCTCTGCAGAAGTCTCACAGGCAAGGCTTCCCAAACAGTGGCCAAATGATCACATGAATCCAGGCCCATTGGGATCTACATTGTGACATCCGTGTGTTTTGACTCTCATATATGGCTGCCAAGTCTTTCAGAATAAAATCATGTGGTAACCTGGCTGAGATTCCCAGTGCTCAGTGAACAGCCACCCTGGGCCTAGATCTCATTTTACAAGGGTGACTCTCATGTGAATCCTCCTAAAATCCCAACACAATTCATGGCAATACGTCTCTGAGGTGAGGTCCACAACTCAGTCTCTAAGGGGAATCACAACAGAGTTAAAGCCAAGGTGGACCCAGTCATCTATTCCAACGGCCACACATGACCACAATTAAAACCAAAACACTCCCACATGGCCCTCATCTTCTTCCATATGGACACTCATCATTACCTCTGGCTTGAGGTTTCCATGAGGGGCACAGCCCAAGACAGTGTCCAAAATAACCTCCATTGCCCCTCATTTGCCTAAAGTCAGGGTGTCCTGGACACTCGTCCGGGGAACCAGGAGTGATCAAATAGGCCTGCTATTAATATTGCTTTGCTCCTCCAATTTGAGGCCTACTGACTGTCAGGTATAGATTCTTTATGTGATTTGGATTCTGGAGAAAACCCAAGCACCTATGGGATAGCCTCTAAAGGGCTTTGAAGAACTCATTTGATCCAAAGGTTCCTATTCTCACTTGATGGAGGTGAGGAACCTTACAGGGGAAGGCGAGAGACTTCTTCCATAATGACTGCTCTTTTGGCCAATTTAGTTTTGGATGCAAACATGGGATTTTCTTTACATCCATCATGTGCTGAGAATCTAAGCCAAAGCCTAACACAGGACCTAGAGCCTGATTCAGACATATCCCTTTCCAATGCAATTAAGCAAAGAGTCACAGGTGATGCCCATTGATTTCCATTTGAAAACTGTTTTCTTTAGGCTTCCCAAAGGGGTGGCCAGAGGCAAAGACCTTCCTGACATTGAGGGCAACAGAACAATAGGTAACCAAAGCAGTATTTCTCCACTGAAACTTTCCTGATTACACTGATATCTGAGTTTTCTGAGTTGCTCGCCATTCCCTTCAGCTATCCAGTACATAGCCATGTCACAGAGCTTGGTGGTGGTATACATCTTGGACACAAAACCATGAGCCTATTCTGGAAAGTGGCCAGAATTCAGAAAGAAAACAGGAACTTAGGAAGATATCGGGGGTTGCCCATCAATAATGCAAGCCACAGTCCATTCATAAATGGGAAGTATGAATCCGGGGGAGCTTTCTACTAGACAGGACACATCCATTGAAGCATTCTCTTTTCTAATGTCTACAACCCCTGACACAGTGGGATACACAGACCTAGAAACACTCGCCTTTTCAAACGACTTACTAGAATCAATTAACTCCAAACAAAACAAACTGCCTTTCTTACCTATTCTCAGAACATGAGACAAAACCACAAACACACACCCACACCCACAAATGCACCTCCTTCCCCCAAGTAGGTCTGTGACTATCCGCAGTGTCCTCTGAGTGGTGGGCCATACTATGTTTCCATGAAATGGCCTGTTCTGTCTCAGATCTGTTCTCCTTGTCCAACTCTGTGAAGTTGACAGGAGCCAGCGGTGAGCCACAACCTGGTTTCTCAGGAAAGGGCCCTCTTCAGAGCTTTACTGGCATTTGGCCATCCTCACATCAGTAGGTACCAAGAAAGACTGACTCTGTCCTTGGTAAATCCAAACAAGTGAGATCACTGGGACTGGGACTGGGACTGGCTGTGGGTGCCTGGCTTCCTGGACCACATGTTCAGAGATTTCGAACACCAAGGAAGTGAGGTGAGGTCACTTCCTTCAGGAACTGAATGAGGTCACTGCCTTGGCAAACACATTGTCCTAATTGTTGCTTCCAAGGCCCCATGAGATGGAGGCTGCCCCTACTTCCTGTGACACTTTCACAAGTTAGAATGGTATATCATCCATAGGCACTCCAGAGCAGCTCTCCACACTGGCCTGTTTTGGTGCATCTTCTCTACATTAAGAAGAGAGAGGCAGATTCAGACACAACCCTTCATCCTGACCAGGTTGTTGGCCATGGAAGGTGACTCTTACTCTCTCAGGTCCTTCATAGCTGCCTACATCTTCTACAGGGATCATTTCTGCATGGACGTTTGAGGTTCTCAGCGGGTGGAAGATCCCCTAAATTCCTGTATTGTAAGACCAACTCTTTCCCTGCTCTTCTGTAAAGTTAGATTGAGGGAACAGTGTATGGTTAGGGTTAATAACATGTTCGATTTGGGTTAGGAATTGTTCTGCTGTATGAATAATGTTATTGGGAACCTGCGATATTTATAAGACTATAGAAGTGAAATATAAGTATGAAAACAGAAATGTTCTAAGGTTGTATGGTAATTCTAGGCTTAAAATAAAAACATGTTGGAGATTTATGTGTGTCATTTGTGTTGTATAATTGGACTTGTTATCAAAAAGATATGTACAGTTACATGTTACTTTTTACCCTTAGATAAAATTTAAAAGTATTTTTAAGTTAATGAGAGCCTAATCTCTGTGAAGGTTTTATTGTAAAACACAAAGGTAAAATGCCCATTCATTTCCATGTGAAAACTGTTTTCTTCAGGCTTCAGGAAGGAGTAGCCTGAGGAAAAGATATTCCTGATATTCAGGGCAACATAACAATAGGTAATCAAAAGGCCCAAAGCAGGGTTTCTCCACTTAGACTTTACTGGTCACACTGATATCAGAGTTTTCTGAGATGCATTCCCTTCAGCTATCCAGTACATGGCCATGTCACAGAGCTTGGAAGTGGTACATATCTTGTACATAAAACCATGAGCCTATTTTGGAGAGTGGCCAGAATTCAGGAAGGATACAGGAACGTAAGAAAATAATAGGTGTTGCCCAATGATAAGGCAAGCCACAGTCCATTTATAAAATGGTCAGGATGAATGCTTGGAAGTTTTCTCTTTGACAGGACACACCCATTGAGGCATTCTCTTTTCTAATGTCTACAACCATGGACACAGTGGGATACACAGACATAGAAACACTCGCCTTGTCAAAGGACTAACTAGAAACAGTTCACTCCAAACCAAACAAACCCCCTTTCCTAACTATTCTCAGAACATGAGAAAAAACCACAAACCCACTCAAACACCCACGAAGTCACCTCCTTCCCCCAAGTAGGTCTGAAACTATCCAGAGTGTCCTCTGACTGGAGGGCAATACTATGTTCCCCAGAAATGGCCTGTCCTGTCTCAGATCTGGTCTCCTGGGTCAACTCTGTGAAGTTGTCAGGAGACAGCATTGAGCCTCTAACTTCTTTCTCTGGAAGGGCCCCTCTTCAGAACTTTCCTGGCATTTGGCCATCCTCACATCACTAGGTACCACAAAAGACAGACTCTGTCCTTGGTAAATCCAAACAAGTGAGACCACTGTGACTGGAGCTTGGACTGGGTCTGGATGCCTGGCTTCCTGGAACCCAAATTCGGAGAGTTCCATCAACAAGGATGTGAGGTGAGGTCACTTCCTTCAGCAACTGAATGTGGTCACTGCATTTCCAACCACTTTGTCCTAACATTTGCTTCCTAGGGTCTCATAATATGGAGGATGCGCCTACTTCCTGTGACACTTTCACAAGTTTGAATGGTATAGAAACAATAGGCACCTGGGAACAGCTCTCCACACAGGTCTAGTTTGGTCAATCTTCCCTACATTAAGAAGAGAGAGGATGATTCAGACACATGCTTTTAACCTGACCGGGTTGTTTGCCATGGAAGATGACGTTTGCTCTCTCAGGCCTTTCATAGCTGCCTGCATCTTCTCCAGGGATCATATCTGCATGGACCTTTGAGGTTGTCAACAGGTGGAAGGTTCCCTACACCCCTGTATTGTAAGACCAACTCTGTCCCTGCTCTTCTGTAAAGTTGGATTGAGGGAAAAGTGTATAGTTAGGATTAATAACATGTTCGATTTGTGGTAGGAATCATTCTGTTGGATGAATAATGGTATTGGGAACCTGCAATATTTATAAGAATATACAGGTGAAATGTAATTATGAAAACTGAAATCTAGGTAAGATTTGAATACCAGAAAGGCATTGGGCCCATGATTGGGATACTTATGTTTGAATTATGTTCTGCACAGATGTCTCAGATAAATCAATATACAATGGCATAGGACCTTGTACCTTGGATGATTGATTGTTGAAGAGTTCATCCAGTCAAAAAGGGATAGTCGGTAGGATTAGGTAGATAGTCGGTAGGTTTAGAAAAAAGAGTGAGTATAGTATTTGGACAAAAAGTTCTTTAGCAATAGGGTTTCGGATAAAGAGTGAATGTAAATGTCAGCACATGTGAAGAATCAGTCACTATGATGAACTGGGGAAAATATGTAGGAAAAGAGATATCAATAGAGACATTAGGAAATCAGACAAAATATAAAGTGAGTGATAGGATTAGACATTTTCAACATGGTTGAGGTTGAATATATAATCTTGGGAAGAAACAAATATGTACTCACCAATAGGATTGACATTTGAGAGAATTAGGCATCCAAGACATGGATGTTTTTAGTAATCCATGTTCACTTTCCATTTAGGCTTCGGGACAATCCTAAGTGTGACCTTTGCATTTTGTGTCCAGAATATTACTGTGATAAAATGTATATGTAGATCAGTTGACATGAGTCTTTCTTCCACCATTTCTGTGAGCAAAATTTTGAAGATATACAAATTATTATCGAGGGTACACAGAGGTGTACCCTGTGTCTATCAATATAGAGACAATGCATGAATAGACCATACTGTGAATAAATAATATAACTGGTTCCAAATTAAACAATGGATTGAATTGATATTTGAAAGTATACAAGAAATCTTATATTGATATACAATCATTCATTCCCACCAGTTTTACATCTAATGGTAATATTAGGTTTACGGTTTATCATGACGGGTGTGTGAGTTTTGCTTCAAAAATGATAATGGAAATCAAAAATAATGTCTTTGGAAAAAAGTCTCATGAAAGGAGCAGTCAAGAAACGTGGAGGAATACATGTGTTCTGAAGCAGGAAGTGATTGAAAGTAAAACAAATGCGTATAAATTTGCTAAATTGTGAATGAAATATACATACTATGATGTGCATAAACTGGACAAATAGTAATGTACCAGTGTTGAATAAAAATGAACGTCAAAATACAATTATATTCCATAGGAATCTTCTTGCATTTATGTTAAACTGGGTCAGTTACTGTAGAAATATTAGAATTTTTTTTGGTGTTATAATACAATTTATTTTAGCACTAGCATGCCACAGAATGTCGAGGAAAGAGCAATGGATTTTTAGTTATCGCACTAGTAATCTATCATTAAATGACTATTTTGGGGAGTCTAGAAATTACATAAGGCTATGTAACATTTTTTTTTATTTAGCATTCATAAAAACTCAGAATTTTGGTAATATTTCTACTTTTTTATTTTTTTTATTTTTTCAGTTGTTGATCGACCTCATTTTATTTATTTATATGTGGTGCTGAGAATATAACCCAGTGCCTCACACATGCTAGCCAAGCATGTTACCACTGAGCCAGACACCCAGACCCTCCACATTTATCTTATAATCAAACACTCCTCTCCCTCTTCTTTACTCACTTTCTTCCTCATTTTCCCCCTTCTCTCTCTTCCTTTTTCATTTTCCCTCCATAGGAGTTTTTCTCTCATGTCATTACAAACAGTAATATGCTATGAAATTTGCATTTAAGAATTTTTTTATAGTCATTCTTTTTTCTTGAGAAAATTTAATAATTATAATAACCTATAGATATATTACAATACATTTATTATACATATGTATCTATATTCATGCATATGTATTACATATGATATATATACATATATATTTAAAAGTACTTTGATTAGCGTGTTAGAAATAATATAGACCAAGTCTTTCTTAATTTTCAAGTCTTCTAGAATTAACAGCTTACAGTGAAAATCAAATAAACATATTTAAGTAAACAGGTATCATTCTTATTTATCAATACTTATCATTTAAGTTTTTATATTACATTAAGCTGTGATATGGCATATTAACTCTTATGAATTAGTGAAATTTTATTTGAACAACCTTTTATTTAAGGACCATATGCACTGACATTTTAAATGGCTTTCTTGTGATTTTAATTTCTATCAATTGCATATTTATTGCCAAATACTTATTTTATTAATTTTCATATTCATGATTGATATAAAGTCAATTGTTTAATTCTTCTTGTAAGTAGTTACTTATTACAGTAATAATTCTACATCTTTATAAGAAAAATGGTACAAAGATATTTTCATGTAAAATTAAGAATAATTGCATGCTCTAAATGTTTCATTGTTGATACATATAATAAAGAGCTTTTGATGAGTCTCTTCCCCAGTAAAACATAAAATGCAAAGATATAGTTGGGTATGTATGTCCAAATAAAGATAAGGAAAAATACACATTATCAGCTACAAACTATCAAATAAAAGATGAAAATAACAATCCAACACATTGTACGAACTTGTCAGATGAGGTAGCCTAAGACTAGACCTGGTCCATGACAAAATATTCACGAAAAAAAATGAAATATGAAAAATATAGGAAATGATATGAATTTTTCATGAAGGTAGGTGGATTATCCTTTAATCTCAATATATGTTCATTTCAAAAGCCAGTTTTCTGGTAAAATAAATTTGTGATATTTACAACTACACAAAACAAACTTTCTGCTTATCAAAATGAATGCATCTCAACTCCTTTTTAGCTGATTTCTTCCCACTCAATTTTAAACCTTTGTTTATTTATTTTTATTGGTTTTTCAAAACATTACAAAGCTCATGATATATCATCTTTCATACATTTGACTGAAATGGGTTATGAACTCCCAATTTTCCCCAAATACGAATTGCAGAATCACATCAGTTACACATTCACATTTTTACATAATGTCACATTAGTGACTGTTGTCCTCTGCTACCTTTATTATCCCCTACTATCCCCCCTCTCCTTTCATCCTATCTTCCCTCTCTTCCTCATCTGCTTTTTCACTTCTCTCTCTTGATCCCGCCTTTCCCCTCACAACGTCTTTTATGTAATTTTGTGTAACAATGAGGGTCTCCTACCATTTCCATATGCTTTCCCTTCTCTCTCCCTTTCTCTCTCCCACTTGTCTTTGTTTAATATTAATCTTTTCCTCATGCTCTTCCTCCCTGTTCTATTCTTAGTTACCCTATTTTTATCAAAGCAGACATTTGGCATTTGTTTTTTTAAGGATTGGCTAGCTTCTCTTAGCATAATCTGCTCTAATGCCATCCATTTCCCTGCAAATTCTATGATTTTGTCATTTTTTAGTGCTGCATCCATGGTGTATAGATGCCACATTTTTTTTTATCCATTCATCTATTGAATTGCATCTAGGTTGGTTACACAGTCTAGGTATTGTGAATTGTGCCACTATGATCATTGATGTGGCAGTATCCCTTTAGTACACTCTTTTAAGATCCTCAGGGAATAGTCCGAGAAGGGCGATAGCTGGTTCAAATGGTGGATCCATTCCTAGCTTTCCCAGAAATCCCCATACTGCTTTCCATGTTGGCCTCACCAATTTGCAGTCCCACCAGCGGTGTACAAGTGTCCCCTTTTCCCCATATCCTCGTAAACACTTGTTGTTGTTTGACTTCATAATGGCTGCCAATCATACTGGAGTGAGATGGTATCTTAGGGTGGGTTTGATTTGCATTTCTCTGACTGCTAGATATGGTGAGCATTTTTTCATGTACTTGTTGATTGATTGTATGTCCTCCTCGGTGAAGTGTCTTTTCAGGTCCTTGGCCTATTTGTTGATTAGGTTATTTGTTATCTTATTGATAATTTTTTTGAATTCTTTGTATATTCTGGATATTAGGGCTCTATCTGAAGTGTGAGGGGTAAAAATTTGTTCCCGGGATGTAGGCTATCTATTTACTTCCCTTTTTGTTTCTCTTGCAGAGAAAAAAAAACTTTTTAGTATAAGTAAGTCTCATTTTTTTTATTCTTGTTAAGAACTCTTGGGGTATGAGCGTCCTATTAAGAAATTTGGAGCCCGACCCCACAGTATGTAGATCGTAGCCAACTTTTTCTTCTATGAAACGCAGTGTCTCTGATTTTATATCTAGATCCTTGATCCATTTTGAGTTAAATTTTGTGCATGGCGAGAGAACGGGATTCAGTTTCATTTTGTTGCATATGGATTTCCAATTTTCCCAGCACCATTTGTTGAAGATGCTATCCTTCCTCCACTGCATGCTTTTAGCCCCTTTATCAAATATAATAAAGTTGTAATTTTGTGGATTGGTTTCTGTGTCCTCTCTTCTGTACCACTGGTCCACCTGCATTTTTCGGTACCAGTTCCATGCTGTTTTTGTTACTATTGCTTTGTAGTACAGTTTGAACTCTGGTATCGCTATACCTCCAGATTCACAATTCCTGCTTAGAGTTGCTTTTGCTATTCTGGGTCTTTTATTTTTCGATATGAATTTCATGATTGATTTATCTATTTCTACAAGAAATGCCGTTGGAATTTTGATTGGCATTGCATTAAACCTGTAGAGAACTTTGCGTAATATTGCCATTTTTATGATGTTAGTTCTGCCTATTCATGAACAGGGCACATGTTTCCATCTTCTGACATCTTCTTCTATTTCTCTCTTTAGATTTCTGTAGTTTTCATTATATAAATCTTTCACCTCTTTTGTTAGGTTGATTCCCAAGTATCTTATTTTATTTGAGGATGTTGTGAATAGAGTGTTTTTCCTCATTTCCATTTCAGAAGTTTTTTTTCTGTTATACAGGAATGCATTTGATTTATGCGTGTTAATTATATATCCTGCCACTTTTCTGAATTCATTTATTAACTTTAGCCATTTCTTTGTAGACATTTTTGTGTCTGTTAAATATATTATCATGTCATCTGCAAATAGTGATACTTTAAATTCTTCTTTTCCTATTTTTATGCCTTTAATTTCTTTTGTCTGTTTAATTGCTCTGGCTAGTATTTCAAGAACTAAATTGAATAGAAGTGGTGATAGAGGGCATCCCTGTCTTGTTCCAGATTTTAGAAGGAATGCCTTCAGTTTTTTCTCCATTTAGGATGATGCTAGCCTGAGGTTTAGCATATATAGCTTTTACAATGTTGAGGTAAGTTCCTGTTATCCCTAGTTTTTATAGAGTTTTGAACATAAATGGATGCAGAACTTTGTCAAATGCTTTTCTGCATCTATCGAGATGATCATATAGTTCTTGTCTTTAAGTCTATTGATGTGGTGAATGGCATTTATTGATTTTCGTATATTGAACCATCCTTGCATCACAGGGATGAATCCTCCTTGATGATGTTGCACAATTATTTTGATATGCTTTTGTACTCGATTTGTCAGAATTTTATTGAGAATTTTTGCATCCAAGTTCATTAGAGAAATTGGTCTGTAGTATTCTTTCTTTGAAGTGTCTTTGTCTGGTTTCGGGATCAGGGTGATGTTGGCCTCATAGAATGAATTTGGAAGAGATCCTTCTTTTTCTATTTCTTGAAAAAGCTTGAAAAATATTGATTTTAATTCTTCTTTGAAGGTTTTGTAGAAATCCGCTGTATTCCCATCCGGTCCAGGGCTTTTTTTGGGTTGGCAGTCTTTTGATTGCTTCTTCTATGTCTTCCTTTGTTATTGGCCAGTTTAAATTGTTTGTGTCTTCCTGACTCAATCTGGGCAGATTGTATGACTTAAGAAATTTATCAATATCTTCACAATATTCTATTTTATTGGAATATAGTGTTTCAAAATACTTTCTAATTATCTTCAATATTTCTGTAGTGTCTGTTGTGATATTGCCTTTTTTATCTCACATGTTAGTAATTTGAATTCTCTTTCTTCTTCTCTTCCTTAGCGTGGCTAAGGGCCTGTTGATCTTATTTATTTTTTCAAAGAACCAACTTTTAGTTTTATCAATTTTTTCAACTTTTTTTTTGTTTCAATTTCGTTGATTTCTGCTCTAAATTTAATTATATCTTGTCTTCTACTACATTTGCTGTTGTTTTGCTCTTCCTTTTCCAGGTTTTTGTGGTGTAGTTTAAGTTCATTTATTTGTCGTTTTTTTTTTCTTTTTTTGAGGAAAGAACTCCAAGAAATGAATTTCCCTCTTAAAACTGCTTTCATTGTGTCCCATAGATTCCGGTATGTTGTGTCTGTATTGTCATTTGTCTCTAAGAATTTTTTATCTCCTTCTTTATGTCTTCTGTAACCCATTGGTCATTCAGTAGCATGTTGTTCATTTTCCATGTGATGTAGGATTTTTCCTTCCTTCTTTTCTCATTGATATCCAGTTTCATTCCATTATGATCAGATATGGTGCACGGTATAATCTCCATGCCTTTATATTTACTAAGAATTGCCCTATGGCATAATATATGGTGTATCTTTGAGTAGGATCCATGTGCTGCTGAGAAGAACATGTATCCACTTGATGATGGTTGATATATTCTATATATGTCGGTTAAGTCTAGGTTATTGATTGTGCTGTTGAGTTCTATAGTTTCTTTATTCAGTTTTTGTCTAGAGGATCTCTCTAATGCTGAGAGTGGTGTGTTGAAGTCACCCATAATTATTGTGTTGTAGTCTATTTGACTCTTGAACTTGAGGAGAGTTTGTTTTATGAACGTTGCACCTCCATTGCTTGGTGCATACAAATTGATAATTGTTTTTTTCTTGTTGGTGGATGATTCCTTTTAACAGAATATAGTGTCATTCTTTATCCCTTTTGATTAACTTAGGTTTGAAGTTGATATTATTCCATATGAGTATGGCAAATCCTTCTTGCTTCCGAGGGCCATGTGAGTGTTATGATTTTTCCCAACCTTTTACCTTCAGCCTGTGTATTTCTTTTCCTATCATATGAGTCTCCTGAAGGCAGAATATTGTTGGATTTGTTTTTTTGATCCAGGTTACTAGCACATGTCTCTTGATTAGTGAATTTAGGCCATTAACATTTAAGGTTACAATTGAAATATGATTTGTACTTCCAGTCATGTTTATTTATTCATTATATTTTAGTTTGGATAGTTTTTACTTTTTTGGTTACTTTCCTCCCGCTTTACTGAGATACTTCCCACTGTTAGTTTTGGGCACTATTTTTTAACTCTTCTTCTTGTAGTATTTTGCACAAAATGCTTTGCAGTGCTGGTTTTCTGGCTGAGAATTGTTTTAGCTTTTGTTTATCGTGAAAGACTTTAATTTCATTGTCAAATCTGAAGCTTAACTTTTCTTTATATGGTATTCTTGGTTGGAATTCTTTTTTTTTTCAACATTTGAATTACACTGTTCCAGGATCTTCTCACTTTCAAAGAATGTGATGAAAAATCAGTTGTTAACCTAATTGGTTTACCCCTGAATGTAATCTGCCTCCTTTCTCTTATAGCTTTTAATATTCTCTCCTTGTTCTGTATGTTGGCTATCTTCATAATTATATGTCTTGGAGTTGGTCTATTTTGGTTTTGAATGTTTGGGGTCCTGTAGGCTTCCAGGAATTGGCAATCCAATCCATCATTCATCTCTGGGAAGTTTTATAGAATTATTTCATTTAATATGTTGTCCATTACTTTGGTTTGAATCTCTATGCCTTCTTCTATCCTGATGACTCTTAAATTTGTTTTTTGTTTTTTTATGACATCCCATATCTTTTGAATAAATTCCTGGTGGGATTTAAGCATCTTTTCTGTGTTTACTCAATTCTTTTCAAGTTGATAAACTTTGTCTTCATTATCTGATGTTCTGACTTCTACTTGATCTAGTCTATTTGTAATATTCTCGTTTGAGTTTTTAATTTGGTTTATATTTTCCTGCATTTCTAGGATTACTGTTTAATATTTTTTTTAAGATCTCTATCTCCTGGTAATGCTCATTCTTTGCCATTTGAATTTGTTTGCTTAATTCATTTTCAAAATATACTTTTATTGCTTGGACTTGCTGCCTCATGTCTTCTCTAATATTCCTTTCCATCTGAGTTCGGTATGCCTTGAGTTCTTTCCCTATCCCTGTTTCTGATGCTTCAAGGTCCTCCTGTAGATTTAAGTTGTCCTGCATTGTTTGTACTCCTTTTTTGCCCTTGTTTTTTCATGATGTTCACGTTACTTTCCAGCTCTATTTGATTGCTGTGTTTCTGCTTTATTCTTTAGATTTGTTTTGGTGTTGTATATCTCTGTTGTCTCTCCTTTGTGTTGGTAAACTATGCCTGCTAAAGTGGATTCCGCTTGGAAGTAATTCCGAAGGCCGAGCTCCAGTGATGTCACCTCTCTGCTTTGGCTGGCCCCAGGCTCCTTGCCGAGGTGTCCGAATTGGGGGGTGGGACTTGACTGTCTCTGGTTTGTTTCAGCTCTGGGTCACTGGCAGGCGGGCGGTCTCCAGCCGCCCAATTGTGCGGTTGGTCGCCAGCGGGCAGGCGGTCTCCAGCCGCCCAGTCACGCGGGCAGCATGTGGGCTGTCGCCGTTGGGTTGTCAATCTCTAGCCACGCAGTCTCACGCTCGGTTGCCGGCGGGCGGGCATTCCTCAGCCCCCCAGTCACTCAGGCAGTGGGTGGAATGTCATGTGCAGGCCTGCGGTCTCCAGCCGCCCAGTCACAAGGGCCTGCCTTCTAGTCCTTTGGTTTCTCCTGCTTGTCCTGGTTTCTTTTTCTAGACCAGATTTCCCCTGAGTGATGCCTCTCGGCAGTTCAAACTGTACTCTGTGCCTGCCGTTTGTTGGGTGTGGAGGGTGTCTTTTGGGAACCCAGACACTCTATTGTTTTGATTTTTTCCACTTACCCCTCCCCCAGCACTGGCTATACACGTTTCGTTATGGCCACTGATGGTAGGGGGAGTCGAAAGTCAGGTGTCTCTAGTTTTTCTTGCGTCTTTATGCAGGCTTGCTCTGATTAACCCTCCCCCGGAAAGCCTAGGAGACATTTTATGCGAATTCCCCGCTGTATGAGAGATGAGCTGAGTAACACACATCTGTTTTATTGTTGCAGTCTATTGGAGAGGGGCGGTGGTTACTTCAGATCTCAAAGATGGTGGCCGCTTGTTTCCTTGGTGGAGTTTCTTTTGTGGGGGATAGAACTATACCACTTTCTTCCCTGTCTGAATTCCCAAACTCAGCCCGGGGATCAGTGGGAGCTCAGCCGGCAGGATTCCACAGAATCCGCAGCAACATTTCTCCCTGCTTCAGGTCCCTTCTCGGTGGTGCCCCGCCATCTGAAACAGCAGGCCTGGCTGCATGATTCAATCAGCCCGGATCTCTGATTGCACAGTTGGCTATTGGGAACCCCGGCACTCTATTGTTTTGATTTTTTTTTTCCGCTTGCCCCTCTCTCAGCGCTGGCTAGACAGGTTTTTTTCACCACTGATGGGAGGGGGAGTTGAAAGTCAGGTGCCTCTAGTTTTCCCCTATCTTTATGCAGGCTCCCTCTGATAATCTCTCCCCCAGAAAGCCTAGGAGAGATTTGATGCAAATTCCCCGAAGTATGGGAGAGGAGCTGAGTAACAGTAACAGAATAACAACATTTTATTGTTGCATTCTGTAGGGGAGTGGCTGTCGTTACTTCAGCTCACCAAGATGGTGGCCGTTGGTTTCCTTCGTGGAGTTTCTATTGTGGGGGTTAGAACTGTACCACTTCCTTCCCCATCTGAAACCCTGAACTCAGCCCAGGGCTCAGTGGGGACTCTACTGGCAGAATTCCACAGAATCTGCATCAACGTTTCTCCGTGATTATTGATCGCATCTCGGTGGTGCCCTGCTTTCTGTAGCCACTGGACTGGTAGCGCGGATCAGTCAGACAGGATCTCCGGTCACAGAGTTGGCTCATGTTTGAGACTCATTTACCGGACCTCAGTGCTAGAAATCTTTCTTCTAGGTTTCAGTGCACCCCCATTTTGCTGTAAGTTCCTAACAAGATAGTTTTTTGTCGTTCTTAGTCGTTAGTCACCTGCGCAGTGGCGCGGTACACTGGGTATGATGCTCTCTATTTGCGGCCATCTTGCAATGTCAAAATATTATGATTTGTATGCACCATTCACTAAAGTTAGTTTTCAGTATTAGGAAACAAATATGTATTTCAGGTGGATGAATATTTCTGAGAATAATCTTGTGAAAAGTTCATTATAAATCCTCATACATGAATATGAATAATTTTAGGAAGTGTATAATAAGACACATATATTTCATATTTTGAAAAATCGGGAGAGTATATATATATATATATATATATATATATATATATATATATATACACACACACACAAACACACACACCGAGACATTAAAAAGTAGCAATATATATGCCAATCGAAATTCATCATTAAATATATAACATCCACTTATCGAAAAATATACATTTTACTGAAAATGGATTTATGCATAATGTTGGTCAACTAGGAAGCTCACCCATAGGTTGAATTTTCTGTTCCAACAGAGGTTAGGAGGAGTGATCTCTTCTCACAATTTTTATCTGCCATGTCAGCCACCTCAGAAGAATGTACATGTGATACCAGGTAGGATTCTATTTGTGCATATTAAAATACATGTGCTTAATAGGCTACAGAAAAAGGGAGAGAGGAATTCACATATTTGTTAATTTTAAAAACACATGGAGAACTATGTCAATAAACATTAAGGGATGTCCAACTACATACCATGCCTTCTCTGAATTGCTGGTATTTGTATTCTTTTTGGGTTACTATTCTCCATCATATAAGAATTAGTAGTCAGAGTCTAGTAGGGTATGGGTTAGTGTCAGAGATTCAGTATTTCAAATGGAAAATAGGAAAGTAAACCCAATGTGTTTGCAAATATGTGCTACACAAAAATCTTCCCACTCACATTAAAAACAATCCCTTGATATTACCCTCACTGGAAGAAATACACAATTAGAGGATAAGAGTTAGAAAATCTGTGAATACATACCCGGAATGGAATATGCTGAGGAGTTCACAACCTTGGAGGTGGTAGATGAGTTTCCAAAAGTAAAAGACAAGGTAAACACTCCACAACATGGAGCTCTGCAGGCCTAAAGACTTCTTGAGATACTGCCTCTGAGTTGGGACACTTAAAATGTATGTTGTTGTCGGTAGCTTTAGCATCCTATGTAGTGAGACCATCAAAACTGGGTCAACATCTATGTGACCTGGAGGACATGGTATCTTATTTTCCAATTAAAATGAGGCAGCAGTGCTGAATTCTCACTTTGTGGGTAAACTGTGGCAACTGGGGGATAAGTGTCTCTCCGTGTGGACTGTGAAGCCATTTGGTCATACTCTACTTTTCGTGGTGATTCTTGCTGCTGCACTGGGAGTTTGGTATTGGCTTAATGAAATACAAGGAGTTTAACTGGGACACAGTGCTGGAGGGAGTTCTGTCACGTGTGGTGGGACAGGGTCTCCAGGAGAATGCACCAACCAGGCTTATGTCCAACATAGCTTGCCCCCTTGACCATATCAACCTGATTCTGAACATTGCCCAGAAACCTATCCATATAACAAGATGCCTTTACATATAAGGGTCTGCTGGCTGCATCATGTCAGTCACAAGCCATTTGAAAGCCAATGGCCAATCCACATGAAACCACCAGAGATGGTTTATCTCACACCTACCCACATTTGCTGTAGGCCCACTACTCAGCAGGTTCCAACTTACTGGCATCTCTGTTCTACACCATTTTTGTGAAACCCAGTCAATCAAGGCACTTTCTCGTACACTCATGATCAGCAACAGGATCTCCAATGGTTTTCCAGTGCCACCTGGTAATGGGAATTTCAAAAATTTCATGGTATTTATCGAGCCCATTTTTTAAGGTTGAAGTTGGAGGCACTGAGGGTTTCATTTAATTCAGTAACCATTAAATGGTGAGGAAGCCCATTTCAATGAAAGCTCTGGAAGACTCTCACAGGCAAGGCTTCCCAAAGAGTTGCCAAATGGTCACATAAAGCCAGGCATATTGAGGTCTACAATGTAAAATCCTTGCGTGTTTTGACTCTCAACTATGGGTGCTAATTCTTTCAGAAAAAAATTATGTGATAACCTGGCTGAGATTCCCTGTGCTCTGTGGAAAGCCTTCCTGGGCACAGATCTCAGTTTCCAAGGGTGACTCTCATGCATGGCCTCCTAAAATCCCAACAAAACTCATGGCAATACCTCTCTGAGATCAGTTCCAGAACTCAGTCTCTAAGGGGAATCACACTAGAATTCAAGACCAGGTGGAGCCAGTCATATTTTTCAACAACCACACTAATAACCACAATTAAAACCAGAACACTTCCACATGGCCGTCATCTTCTTCCATATAGATACTCATTTTAACCTCTGGCTGGAGGTTTCCATGAGGGGCACAGCCCAAGACAGTGTCCAAAATAAGCTCCCTTGCCCCTCATTTGCTTAACGTTGGGGTGGCCTGAACACCTTCCTGTGAACCATGACTTATCAAATAGGCCTGCCGTTAATACTGCTCTGCTTCTCCAATTTGAGGACTACTGACTGTGGGGTTTAGATTCTTCATGTGAATTGGAATCATTGGAATCACCTATGGGCTAGCCTCTGAAGGGCTTTGAAGAACTCATTTGACCCAAAGGCACCCTATTCTCACTTGATAGAGGTCAGGAACCTTACAGAGGTAGGGAGAGACTTCATCCACAAAAACTGCTCTTTTGGCCATTTTGGTTTTGGATGAACACGTGGGATGTATAAGGTGCTGAGTATCTAACCACAGCCTCACACAGGGCCAAGAGGCTGTTTCAGAAACATCCATTTCCAAAGCAATTAAGCAAAGAGCCACAGGTGATGCCCATTAATTTCCATTTGAAAACAGTTTTCTTCAGGCTTCACAAATTAGTGTCCTGAGGTAAAGACCTTCCTGAAATTCAGGGCAACAGAACAATAGGTAAGCAAAAGGCCCAAAGAAGGGTTTCTCCACTGAGACTTTCCTGGTCCCACTGATATCTGAGTTTTCTTAGATTCTCGCCATTCCCTTCAGCTATCCAGTACATCACCATTTCACAGAGCTTGGAGGTGGTACATATCTTGGACACAAAACCATGAGGCTATTCTGGAGAGTTTCCAGAATTCAGGAAGAAAACAGAAACTACTGAGAGCAGATGTTGCCCTTCAATAAGACAAGCTGCAGTCCATTTGTAAATTGGGCAGGATGAATGCTTGGAAGCTTTCTACTAGACAGGACACATCCATTGATGCATTCTCTTTTCTAATGTCTACAATCACGGACAGAGTGGGATACACAGACATAGAAGCACTCGCCTTGTCAAACGACTTACTGGAAACAGTCCACACCAATCCAAACAAAGAGCCTTTCCTACCTATTCTCAGAACATGAGACAAAACCACAAACCCACACACACACACTCAAAGGCACCTCCTTTGCTCAAGTAAGTCTGTGACTATCCATAGTGTCCTCAGAATGGTGGGCCATTGTATGTTCCCCCAAAATGGCCTGTCCTGTATCAGATCTGGTCTCCTTGGCCAACACTTTGAAGTTGTTAGGAGCCATGGGTGAGCCACTACCTGCTTTCCCAGGAAAAGCTCCTCTTCAGAGCTTTCCTGTCATTTGGCCATCATCACATCAGTAGGTACTAAGAAAGACTGACTCTGTTCTTGGTAAATCAAAACAAGTGAGACCACTGGGACTGGGACTGTGACTGGCTCTTGGTGCCTGTCTTCCAGGATCAAACGTCCAGAGAGTTCCATCACCAAGGCAGTGAGGTGAGGTCATTTCCTTCAGGAACTGAAAGAGGTCACTGACTTGGCAACCACTTTGTCCTAACAGTTACTTCTAAGGGTCCCATGAGATGGAGGCTGTCCCTACTTCCTGTCACACTTTCACAGTTAGAATGGTATACCAACCATAGGTACCTGAGAACAGCTCTCCACACAGGCCTGGTTTGGTCCATCTTCTCTACATTAAGAAGGTAGAGGCTGATTCAGACACATCCCTTCATCCTGACCAGATAGTTTACCATGGAAGATGTCTTTTGCTCTCTCAGGTCCTTCATAGCTTCCTTCATCATCTCAGGGGATCATTTCTGCATATACCTTTGATGTTCTCAGCAGGTGGAAGATCCCCTACATTCCTGTATTGTAAGACCAACTCTGTCCCTCCTCTTCTGTAAAGTTAGATTGAGGGAAAAGTGTATGTTTAGGGTTAATAACATGTTTGATTTGCGTTAGGAATCTTTCTGCCGGATGAATAATGGTATTTGGAGCCTGTGATATTTACAAAAATATATAGGTAAAATATAAGTATAAAAACAGAAATCTAGGTAAGATTGGAAGCCAGAAGGGAACTGGGCCCTTGAGTGGGATACTTAGGTTTGAATTATGTTCTGCACATGTGTCTCAGATAAATTGATATACAATGGCATAGGACCTTATACCTTGGATAATTGATTGTCAAAGAGAACATCGAGTCAAAAAACTATAGTCAGTAGCATTAGGAAGATAGTCAGTAGGTTTAGAAAGAAGAGTGAGTATAGGATTTGGACCAAAAGTTCTTTAGCAATAGGGTTTCGGGTAGAGAGTGAATGTAAATGTCAGCATATGTGAAGTGTCAGTCACAATGATGAACTGGGGGAAATATGTATGAAAGCAGGTATCAATAAAGATATTACCAAATCAGGCAAAGTATGAAGTGAGTGATAGGATTAGACATTTTCAACATGGTTGAGGTTGAATATATAATCTTAGGAAGAAACAAATATGTAGTCACCAATTTGATTTACATTTGAGAGCATTAGGCAACCTGGACATGGTTCTTTTTAGTAATCCACGCTCCCTTGGCATTTAGGCTTTGATACAATCATGAGTGTGACCTTCGTTTTTTGTGTCCAGAATATTCCTGTGATAAAATCTATATATAGATAAGGTGACATGAGTATTTCTTCCACCATTTCTGGGAGCAATATTTTGAAGACGTATAAATTAGTATTGAAGGGACAAAGAAGAGTACACTGTATCTATTAATATAGAGATAATGCATTAATAGACAATACTGTGAATAAAAAGCATAACTGGTTCCAACTTTAAATAATGGATTGAATTGAATCGTGAACATATAGAGGAAATCTTATATTGATATACAATTATTCATTCCAACCAGTTATACATCTAATGTTAATATTAATGTTATGGTTCATCATGAAGAGTGTGTGAGTTTAGCTTCGAAATTGATTATGGAAATTGAAAATAATGTATTTGGAAAGAAGTCTCATGAAAAGACCAGTCAAGTAACATGGAGGAATACATGTGTTCTGAAGCAAGAAGTGTTTGAAAGTGAAACAAATTCCAATATATTTTAAACTTGTGGAAGAAATACATATCCTATGATGTGCAAAAACTGAAGAAATAGTAATGTACCAGTGTTGGATTAAAATGAAGGTCAATATAGACATCATGTCCCATAGGAATCTACTGGCATTGATGTTAAACTGGGTCAGTTACTGTAGAAATATTAGGATTTGTAAACACCATTGATTGAAATTAGTTTTCAGTACTGGGAAATAAATATGTATTTCAGGTGGATGAATATTTCTGAGAATTATCTTCTGAAAAGTTGATTATAAATTTATATACATGAACATGAATGAATTTACAGAGTGTGTATAAGTCACATACCTTTCATATTTTGAGAAATCTGGAGTGTATATATATATATATATATATATATATATATATATATATATATATATATATATATATATTTTAAATAAACACAAATATACATTAAAAAGTATCAATATATATGCTAATCGTAATTCATCATGTAATATACATCATTCAAAGATGCAAAATATTTATTATACTGAACATGGATTTATGTATAATATTGTTCTACTGGGAAGCTTACACATAGTTTGAATTTTCAGTTCCCACAGCGTTTAGGAGGACTGATCTCTTCTCACAATTTGTATCTGCCAATTCAGCCAACTCATGAAAATGTACGTGTGATAGCAGGTAGGATTCTGTATGTGCATATAAAAATACATGTGCTGAGTAGGCTACAGAGAAAGGGAGACAGGAATTCACATATTTGTGAACTTTATAAACACATGGAGGACTATTTCAATTAAAAATTGAGTAGATTTATAACACCTACCCTTAATCATGCAAAAGGGAAGTCCAACTGTACAGCATGCCTCCTCTGAACTGCTCGTATTTTTATTCTATTTGGGTATTATTCTTCATCATATTAGGATTAGTAGTCAGAGTATAGTAGGGTATGAGTTACTGTCAGGGATTCAGTATTTCGAATGGAAAATTGGAAATGGATCAATGTGTATGCAAATTAGTGTTACACAAAAATTTTCCCACTCTCATTTAGAACAATAACTTGACATTACCTTCACCCCAAGTAAGACACAATTAGAGAAAAAGAGTTAGAAAATCTTTGAATTCATACCTGAAATGAAAACTGCTCCGGATTTCACAACCTTGGAGATGGTAGAGGAGTTTCCAAAAGTAAGGGACAATGTAAAAACTCCACAAACATGAAGATTTGCCAGCCTAAAGACGTCTGGAGAAACTGCCTCTAAGATGGACAGTTGAAATATATGTAGTTTTCAGGAACTTTAGCTTTTTTTCTAGTAAGACCATCAAACGCCTTTATGCATCTCTGTGACCTGGAGGACATGGTTTATAATTTTCCAATGGACATGAAGCAGTAGTGCTGAATTCTCTCTTTGTAGGTGAACTATGGCCACTGGGGGCTATGTGTCTCCCCATGTGGACTGTGAAGCCATTTCATCATCCTCCACTTTTTATAGTGTCTCCTGCTGCACTGAGAGTTTTGTATTTGCTTCATGAAATACAAGGAGTTAAACTTGACCACAGTCCTGGAGGGAGTTCTGTCACATATGGTGGGTCAGGGACTGCAGGAGAATGCACCAACAGGACTTGTATACCACATAGGTTGCCTCCGTGACCATAGCAACCTGATTCTGAACATTGCCCTTAAACCTCTCCATATAACATGATGCGTTTACATACAATGTTCTGCTGGCTGCACCATGTCAGTCACAAGCCATTTGGAAGACAATGGCAGATCCACATGACCCCACCACAGATGTTTTATCACACACTTAATCACCTCTGGTCTAGGCCCACTATTCTGCAGGCTCCAAATTACTGGCATCTCTGTTCTACACCATATTCATGAAAGCCTGTTAATCAAGGCACTGTCTGGTACACTCATGATCAGCAACAGGACATCCAAAGGTTCTTCAGTGCCACCTGGTCATTGGAATTTTAAATATTTCATGGTATTTATCTAGCCAATTTTCAAGGATGAAGTTGGAGGCACTGTTTATTTCAATTCATTCAGGAATCATTCAATGTTGAGGAAGATCATTTCAATGAAAGCTCTGGAGAACTCTCACAGGCAAGGCTTCCCAAAGAGTGGCCAAAAGGTCACATGAAGCCACGCCCATTGAGGTCTAAAATTGAGGTCCATGTGTTTTTTGACTATCAAATATGGCTGCCAAGTCTTTCAGAATTAAATCATGTGATATCCTGTCTGAGATTCCCAGTGCTCTGTGGAAAGCCACCGTGGGCATAGATCTCAGTTTCCAAGGGCGACTCTCATGCGCGGCCTCTTAAAATCCCCACACAATTTATGGCAATTCTTCTTTGATATGTGTTCCAGAACTCAGGCTCTAAGGGGAATGACACCAGAGTTCAAGCCCAGGTGGATCCAGTCATCTCTTCCAACTGCCACAAGAATGACCACAATTAAAACCAAAAGACACCCAAATGGCCCTCATCTTCTTAAATATAGACATTCATCTTAACCTCTGGCTGGAGGTTACCATGCAGGATGCATCCCAAGAGAGTGTCCAAAATAATGTCGCTTGCCCCTCATTTGCCTAAAGTGAGGGTGACATGGACACCCTTCCTGTGAACCAGGAGTGATCAAATAGGCCTACCATTAATACTGCTCTCCTTCTCCAATTTGAGGCCTACTGACTCTCAGGTATAGATTCTTTATGTGATATGGAATCTTGAGAAAACACAAGCACCTCTGCAGGGATTTGAAGAACTCATTTGACCTAAAGGACTCCTATTCACACTTGATGGAGGTAAAGAACCTAACAGAGGAAGGCAAGAGACTCATCCACAATGAGTGATTTTTTGCCATTTTGGTTTTGATTGCACAAATGGAATCTATCTTTAGATCTACCATGTGCTGAGAATCTAAGCCACAACCTCACACAGGCCCAAAAGGCTGATTCGGACACGTCCCTTTTCAAAGCAATTAAGCAAAGAGCCACATGTTATGCCCATTTATTTCCATTTGAAAACAGTTTTCTTCAGGCTTCACAAAGGGGTGGCCTGAGGCAAAGACCTTCTTGACATTCAGGGCAACATAACCATAAGTATGCAAATGAACCAAAGCAGGGTTTCTCCACTGAGAGTTTACTGGTCACACAGATATTTGAGTTTTCTAAGATGTTCCCATTCCCTACAGCTATCAAGCACATGGCCATGTCACAGAGCTTGGAGGTGGTACACATCTTGGACTCAAAACCATGGGCCTATTCTTGAGGTTTGCCGGAATTCAGGAAGAAAACAGGAACTTAGAAAGTTAGTAGGTGTTTCTTATGCATAAGACGAACCACAGTCCATTCCTAAATCGGGCAGGAAGAATGCTGGGAAGCATTCTACTAGACAGGACACATCCTTGATGCATTCTCTTTTCTAATGTCTACAACCACGGACAGAGTGGGAAACACAGACATAGAAGCACTCGCCTTGTCTAACGACTTACTAGAAACAGTCCACTCCAATCCAAACAAACTGCCTTTCCTACCTATTCTCAGAACATGAGACAAAACCACAAACTCACACCCACACCGACAAAGGCACCTCCTTAACTCAAGTAGGTCTGTGAATATCCAGAGTGTCCTCTGACTGGTGGACCATACTATGTTCCCCTGAAATGGCCTGACCTGTGTCAGATCTGGTCTCCTTGGCTAACTCTGTGAAGGTGTCAGGAGCCAGAGGTGAGCCACTACCTGCTTTCTCAGAAACGGCTCCTCTTTAAAGCTTTCCTGGCATTTGGCCATCCTCACATCAGTAGTTACCAAGAAAGACTGACTCTGTCTTTGGTAAATCCAAACAAGTGTGACCACTGGGACTGAGACTGGGACTGGCTATGGGTGACTGGCTTCATGAATCCCAAGTTCAGAGATTTTAATCACCAAGGAAGTGAGGTGAGGTCACTTCCTTCAGGAACTGAATGAGGTTACTGCCTTGGCAACCACTTTGTCCTACCAGTGGCTTCCAAGTGTCACATGAGAAGGAGGCTGCCCCTACTTCCTGTTACACTTTCACAAGATAGAACGGTATATCAATCATAGGCGCCCTGGGACAGCTACCCACACAGGCTGGGTTTGGTCAATTTTCTCTACATTAAGAAGAGAGAGGCTGATTCAGTCAGAACCCTTCATCCTGACCAGGTTGTTTGCCATTGAAGATGACTTTTGCTCTCTCAGGTCTTTTATAGCTGCCTTCATGTTCTTCAGAGATCATTTATGCATGTACCTTTGAGGTTTTCATCAGGTGAAAGATCTCATACAACTCTATCCCTGCTCTTCTGTAAAGTTAGATTGATGGAACAGTGAATGGTTAAGGTTAACAACATGTTTGATTTGGGTTAGAAATCATTCTGCTGGATGAATGATGGTATTTGGAACCTAAAATATTTAAAAGAATATAGAGGTGAAATATAATTATGAAAACAGAAATCTAGTTTAGATTCGAAGCCCAGAATGGCATTGGGACCTTGACTGGGATAATTAGCATTGAATTATGTTATGCACAGATGTCTAAGATGAATCTATAATCAATGGCATAGGATCTTCTACCTTGGATGATTGAATGTACAAGAGAACATCGAGTCAAACAGGGACAGTCGGTAGGATTAGGAAGATAGTCGGTAGGTATAGGAAGAAGAGTGAGTATAGTATTTGAAACAAAAGTTCTTTAGCAATAGGGTTTTGGTTAGAGAGTGAATATTTGTCAGCACATGTGAAGAGTCAATCACAATGATGAACTTGGGAAATATGTAGGAAAGCAGATATCAATAGAGACATTACAAAATCAGGCAAACTATAAAGTGATAGGATTAGACTTTTTCAAAGGGTTCAGGTTGAATATATAATCTTAGGAAGAAACACATATGTAGTCACGAATACGATTGACATTTGAGAGAATTAGGCAATGTGGACATGGATGTTTTTAGTAATCCATGCTCACTTTCCATTTAGGCTTTGGTACAATAATAAGTGTGACCTTTGCATTTGGTGTCCAGAATATTACTGTAATAAAATGTATATGTAGATCAGGTGGCATGCGTATTTCTTCCACCATTTCCGGGAGCAATATTGTGAAGACGAATAAATTAGTATTGGGGGTACAAAGAGGCGTATGCTGTGTCTATGAATATAGAGATTATGCATACATAGATGATACTGGGAAAAAATATAACTGGTTCCAATTAAATAATGGATTGAATTGATATCTGAAAATATATAGGAAATCTTATATTGATATACAATCATTCATTCCAAAGAGTTATACATCTAATGGTAATCTTAGAGTTATGGTTTATAATGAAGGGTGTGTGAGTTTTGTTTCAAAAGTGATTACGGAAATAGAAAATAATGTGTTTGGAAAGAAGTCTCATGAGAAGACCAGTCAAGAAACATGGAGGAATACATGTGTTCTGAAGCAGAAAATGATTGAAAGTGAACCAAATGCCTATAAACTTCCTAACTTGTGGAATAAATATGTATCCTATTATGTGCATAAACTGAAGAAATAGTAATGTAACAGTGTTGAATAAAAATGAACTTCAAAATACACATCATGTTCCATAAGGAATCTACTTGCATTGATGTAAACCTAGGTCAGTTACTGTAGAATGGAAAATTGCAAAATAAAT